>NW_027315768.1:35524169-35534169 GCF_026437365.1 Eucyclogobius newberryi
TCTGTCTCACACTCACTCTCTCTCTCTGCTCTCTCTCCTCTCTCTCTCTCCCTCTCTCTCTCCTCTCTCCCCTTCTCTCTCTCCTCTCTCTCTCCTCTCTCTCCCTCTCTCTCTCCTCTCTCCTCTCTCTCTCTCTCCTCTCTCTCTCTCTGTCTCTCCCTCTCTCTCTCTCCCCCTTTCTCTCTCCCTCTCTCTCCTCTCTCTCTCCTCTCTCTCTCACCTCTCTCTCTCCTCTCTCTCACTCCTTTTCCCTCTCTCTCCTCTCTCTCCTCTCTCTCTCTTTCTCTCTCTCTCACACTCACTCTCTCTCTCTGCTCTCTCTCCTCTCTCTCTCTCCCCCTCTCCCTCTCTCTCTCCTCTCTCCTCTCTCTCTCCCCCTCTCTCTCTCTCTCTCTCTCTCTCAGTAGATTTATGGTGTGTGTAAATATGGTCAGGTCCATTCAATCACGGCCGCTGCAGACTCAGGAAAACCAGAGCGACAACTGCAGCAGACCACACACTGTACCAGCAACACACTGTACCAGCAACACACTGTACCAGCAACACACTGTACCAGCAACACACTTTACCAGACACACACTGTACCAGACACACACTGTACCAGCAACACACTGTACCAGCAACACACTGTACCAGCAACACACTGTACCAGCAACACACTTTACCAGACACACACTGTACCAGACACACACTGTACCAGCAACACACTGTACCAGCAACACACTGTACCAGCAACACACTGTACCAGCAACACACTTTACCAGACACACACTGTACCAGACACACACTGTACCAGCAACACACTCTACCAGCAACACACTGTACCAGACACACACCATACTAGCAACACACTGTACCAGCAACACACTGTACCAGCAACACACTGTACCAATAACACACTGTACCAATAACACACTGTACCAGCAACACACTGTACCAGCAACACACTGTACCAGACACACACTCTACCAGCAACACACTGTACCAGACACACACTGTACCAGCTACACACTGTACCAGCAACAACACTGTACCAGTAAGACACTGTACCAGCAACACAATGTACCAGCAACACACCGTACTAGCAACACACTGTACCAGACACACACTGTACCAGACACACACTGTATCAGACACACAATGTACCAGCAACACACCGTACTAGCAACAAACTGTACCAGCAACACACTGTACCAGACACAGACTTTACCAGCAAAACACCGTACTAGCAATACACCGTATCAGCAACACACTGTACCAGGCACACATTGTACCAGACACACACTGTACCAGACACACACTGTACCAGCAACACACTGTACCAGACACACACTGTACCAGCAACACACACTGTACCAGACACACAATGTACCAGCAACACACTGTACCAGACACAAACTGTATCAGACACACAATGTACCAGCAACACACCGTACTAGCAACACACTGTACCAGCAACACACTGTACCAGACACACACTGTACCAGCAACACACTGTACCAGCAACACACTGTACCAGCAACACACTGTACCAGTAACACACTGTACCAGACACGCACTGTACCAGCAACACACTGTACCAGACACACAATGTACCAGCAACACACTGTACCAGACACAAACTGTATCAGACACACACTGTACCAGCAACACACTGTACCAGCAACACACTGTACCAGCAACACACTGTACCAGACACACACTGTACCAGACATACACTGTACCAGACACACACTGTACCAGACACACACTGTACCAGCAACACACTTTACCAGCAACACACTGTACCAGCAACACACCGTACTAGCAACACACTGTACCAGCAACACACTGTACCAGACACACACTGTACCAGACACACACTGTACCAGCAACACACTGTACCAGCAACACACTGTACCAGACACACACTGTACCAGACATACACTGTACCAGCAACACACTGTACCAGTAACACACTGTACCAGACACGCACTGTACCAGCAACACACTGTACCAGTAACACACTGTACCAGCAACACACTGTACCAGTAACACACTGTACCAGCAACAACACTGTACCAGCAACACAATGTACCAGCAACACACCGTACTAGCAACACACTGTACCAGCAACACAATGTACCAGGCACACGCTGTACCAGACACCACAATGTACCAGCAACAACACTGTACCAGAAACACACTGTACCAGACACACACTGTACCAGCAACACACTGTATCAGCAATACACTGTACCAGACACACTGTACCAGACACACTGTACCAGCAACACACTGTACCAGACACACTGTACCAGAAACACAATGTACCAGCAACACACTGTACCAGACACACTGTACCAGAAACACAATGTACCAGCAACACACTGTACCAGCAACACACTGTACCAGAAACACACTGTACCAGACACACACTGTACCAGCAACACACTGTACCAGCAACACATTGTACCATACACACACACTGCACCAGCAAAACACACTGTACCAGACACACACTGTACCAGACACACAATGTACCAGCAACACACTGTACCAGACACACAATGTACCAGCAACACACTGTACCAGACACACACTGTATCAGACACACAATGTACCAGCAACACACCGTACTAGCAACACACTGTACCAGCAACACACTGTACCAGACACACACTGTACCAGACACACACTGTACCAGCAACACACTCTACCAGCAACACACTGTACCAGCAACATACTGTACCAGACACACACTGTACAAGCAACACACTGTACCAGACACACACTGTACCAGACTCACACTGTACCAGCAACACACTGTACCAGCAACACACTGTACCAGACACACACTGTACCAGCAACACACACTGTACCAGCAACAACACTCTACCAGCAACACAATGTACCAGTAACACACTGTACCAGCAGTACCTACTGTAACCCCTGCTCAGAGCAGGTCCTAAAAGCTCCATAAAAAGCTTTAACTGGTTCAAAATGCAGCAGCAAGATGACAAACAGGAACTAAAAGAAGAGAGCACATTACGCCGGTGCTGGAGTCTCTTCACTGGCTCCTGTCCTGTTTAGAATCACATTTAAACTCCTCCTCCTGAATTACAAAGACATAAATGACATGGCCCCTCCCACTTCAAAGATGCTATAGAACCATCTCATCCAAACAGAGATCTTCACTCTCTAAATGCTGGCCTTCTGGTGGTGCCAAGAGTCTCTAAAAGCACAGTAGGAGGTAGAGCCTTCTGGTGGTGCCAAGAGTCTCTAAAAGCACAGTAGGAGGTAGAGCCTTCTGGTGGTCTCAAGAGTCTCTAAAAGCACAGTAGGAGGTAGAGCCTTCTGGTGGTGCCAAGAGTCTCTAAAAGCACAGTAGGATGTAGAGCCTCTTCATTTAAGTCCAGGCTTAAAACGTTCCTCTTTGAAATGACTGATTATGTTCAGGCCAGTTAGGAACAGAAATTAAAGCTACAGTTTCAGCTCCGCTGCCCTAGGAGTAACTCTGGGGGAAGTATGAGCTCTGTCCTCTGATAAACACTTATTCTATCAAACCATATTTCATATTTAATTTCACTTGTGTTTATTCATTGTCTTTTCTTGTTCTTCTCTCACTTCCTTCCAACCCGAGGACCTGTGGACCTAGATGATCCTCTCCTGGTGAAGGGGTCTCTACACCTTATGGACTTCATCTGCCTGGAAGAACCAGTTCTCCTCCTGAAGAACCGGTTCTCCTCCTGAAAAAAATGTTCTCCTCCTGAAGAACCGGTTCTACTCCTGAAAAAACGGTTCTCCTCCTGAAGAACTGGTTCTCCTCCAGTGGCTCCAGCTCCACTGTCTCTCTTGCGTCTGTGAGAGTCAGATCTCTCCTTCATGTGGAACTCCTCCAGGTTTATACTTTTTCAAAGGAGGTGAGAAGGAGGGGCTAAGGACAGAGGACTCTGGGACATTTGTCTAAGGAAGGGGACGCTAGAACATTGTCCCTCGTCCCTAATCTTTTTTCACTGTCGCCCTCCGAGACGTCGCTGTTGTGATTTTAAGTGTTACAAAAATATATTGAATTGAATTGAAATATCGTGTTTTGAGGGAAGACAATGAGGTCACTTCTTCCACACGTTAGGACAGATCCAGAGTGTGAGTCGCTGTGAAACCGATGCTGTCTAACAAGGCGCTGAAGGCATTACTGAGAGAGTCATCACTCACGTTCACATGGACATCAAAGTCTCCAGCTATAACTGTTTTACCCCAGGCTAACTTTTAGTTTGATATAAAGTCATAAAACTGTTAAAACCCATAATAGGGACCAGGAGGTCGATAGAAAACTATGAACAAAACTGCTTTATGGTTTCTCATATTTGGACACGTGATTGACAGCTGGGACGCTGGACATTGTTTAATCTGTTTTTCAGTGTCTCCCTCCGAGACGACGCTGTTCTGTTTTGGGGCGTCACAAAAATACATTGAATTAAATTATTCTTTTGTGACATTTTGATTTCATAATGTCACGTCTTTGTTCTAAAAGTCCAGATGAACTTAACATCAGACAAATACAAGCAGAAGTATTTGTACTTCTAGAAATGCATGATATCTGGCATAATACTACGACTACTACTACTACTACTACTACTACTACTACTACTACTACTACTACCTACTACTACTGCTACTACTACTACTACTACTACTACTACTACCATGACTACTACTACAACTACTACTACTACTACTACTACTACTACTACTACTACTACTACCATGACTACTACTACAACTACTACTACTACTACTACTACCATGACTACTACTACTACTACTACTACCATGACTACTACTACTACTACTACTACCATGACTATTACTACTACTACTACTACTACTACTACTACCATGACTACTACTACTACAACTACTACCATGACTACTACTACTACTACTATTACTACTACTAGTACCAAGACTACTAATACTACTACCATGACTACTACTACTACTACTACTACTACTACTACTACCATGACTACTATCACTACTACTACTACTACTACCATGACTACTACTACTACTACTACTACTACCATGACTACTACTACTACTACTACTACTACTACTACTACTACCATGACTACTACTACTACTACTACTACTACTACCATGACTACTATCACTACTACTACTACTACTACTACCATGACTACTATTACAACTACTACTACTACTACTACTACTACTACTACCATGACTACTACTACAACTACTACTACTACTACTACTACTACTACTACTACCATGACTACTACTACTACTACTACTACCATGACTACTACTACAACTACTACTACTACTACTACTACTACTACACATGACTACTACTACTACTACTACTACCATGACTACTACTACTACCATGACTATTACTACTACTACTACTACTACTACTACTACCATGACTACTATTACAACTACTACTACTACCATGACTACTACTACTACTACTACTACTACTACCATGACTACTACTACAACTACTACTACTACTACTACTACTACTACTACTACTACTATTACCATGACTACTACTACTACTACTACTACCATGACTACTACTACTACTACTACTACTACTACTACCATGACTACTACTACAACTACTACTACTACTACCATGACTACTACTACTACTACTACTACCATGACTACTACTACTACTACTACTACTACTACTACTACTACTACTACCATGACTACTACTACTACAACTACTACCATGACTACTACTACTACTACTATTACTACTACTAGTACCAAGACTACTAATACTACTACCATGACTACTACTACTACTACTACTACTACTACTACTACTACTACCATGACTACTACTACAACTACTACTACTACTACTACTACTACTACTACTACTACTACTACCATGACTACTACTACTACTACTACTACCATGACTACTACTACTACTACTACTACTACCATGACTACTAGAACAACTACTACTACTACTACTACTACTACTACTACTACTACTACTACCATGACTACTACTACTACTACTACTACTACCATGACTACTACTACAACTACTACTACTACTACTACTACTACTACTACTACTACTACTACTACCATGACTACTACTACTACTACTACTACCATGACTACTACTACTACTACTACTACTACTACTACTACTACTACTACTACTACTACTACCATGACTACTACTACTACAACTACTACCATGACTACTACTACTACTACTATTACTACTACTAGTACCAAGACTACTAATACTACTACCATGACTACTACTACTACTACTACTACCATGACTACTACTACTACCATGACTATTACTACTACTACTACTACTACTACTACTACCATGACTACTATTACAACTACTACTACTACCATGACTACTACTACTACTACTACTACTACTACCATGACTACTACTACAACTACTACTACTACTACTACTACTACTACTACTACCATGACTACTACTACTACTACTACTACCATGACTACTACTACTACTACTACTACTACTACTACCATGACTACTACTACAACTACTACTACTACTACTACTACTACCATGACTACTTCTACTACTACTACTACCATGACTACTACTACTACTACTACTACTACTACTACTACTACTACTACTACTACTACTACTACCATGACTACTACTACTACAACTACTACCATGACTACTACTACTACTACTATTACTACTACTAGTACCAAGACTACTAATACTACTACCATGACTACTACTACTACTACTACTACTACTACTACTACTACTACTACCATGACTACTACTACAACTACTACTACTACTACTACTACTACTACTACTACTACTACCATGACTACTACTACTACTACTACTACCATGACTACTACTACTACTACTACTACTACTACTACTACTACCATGACTACTACTACAACTACTACTACTACTACTACTACTACTACTACCATGACTACTACTACTACTACTACTACCATGACTACTACTACTACTACTACTACTACTACTACTACTACTACTACCATGACTACTACTACTACAACTACTACCATGACTACTACTACTACTACTATTACTACTACTAGTACCAAGACTACTAATACTACTACCATGACTACTACTACTACTACTACTACTACTACTACTACTACTACTACTACCATGACTACTATCACTACTACTACTACTACTACTACTACCATGACTACTACTACTACAACTACTACCATGACTACTACTACTACAACTATTACTACTACTAGTACCAAGACTACTAATACTACTACCATGACTAATACTACTACTACTACTACTACTACTACTACCATGACTACTATCACTACTACTACTACTACTACCATGACTACTACTACTACTACTACTACTACTACCATGACTACTACTACTACTACTACTACTACTACTACTACTACTACCATGACTACTATCGCTACTACTACTACTACTACTACCATGACTACTATTACAACTACTACTACTACTACTACTACTACTACTACTACCATGACTACTACTACAACTACTACTACTACTACTACTACTACTACTACCATGACTACTACTACTACTACTACTACCATGACTACTACTACAACTACTACTACTACTACTACTACTACTACTACCATGACTACTATTACTACTACCATGACTACTACTACTACTACTACTACCATGACTATTACTACTACTACTACTACTACTACTACTACTCCTACCATGACTACTATTACAACTACTACTACTACCATGACTACTACTACTACTACTACTACTACTACCATGACTACTACTACACAACTACTACTACTACTACTACTACTACTACTACTACTACTACTACTACTACCATGACTACTAATACTACTACTACTACCATGACTACTACTACTACTACTACTACCATGACTACTACTACAACTACTACTACTACTACTACTACTACTACCATGACTACTACTACTACTACCATGACTACTACTACTACTACTACTACTACTACTACTACTACTACTACCATGACTACTACTACTACAACTACTACCATGACTACTACTACTACTACTAGTACTACTACTAGTACCAAGACTACTAATACTACTACCATGACTACTACTACTACTACTACTACTACTACTACTACTACCATGACTACTATCACTACTACTACTACTACTACTACTACCATGACTACTACTACTACTACTACTACTACCATGACTACTACTACTACTACTACTACCATGACTACTACTACTACTACTACTACTACTACTACTACTACTACTACCATGACTACTACTACTACTACCATGACTACTACTACTACTACTACCATGACTACTACTACTACTACCATGACTACTACTACTACTACTACTACTACTACTACTACTACCATGACTACTACTACTACAACTACTACCATGACTACTACTACTACTACTAGTACTACTACTAGTACCAAGACTACTAATACTACTACCATGACTACTACTACTACTACTACTACTACTACTACTACTACCATGACTACTATCACTACTACTACTACTACTACTACTACCATGACTACTACTACTACTACCATGACTACTACTACTACTACTACCATGACTACTACTACTACTACCATGACTACTACTACTACTACTACTACTACTACTACTACTACTACCATGACTACTACTACTACAACTACTACCATGACTACTACTACTACTACTAGTACTACTACTAGTACCAAGACTACTAATACTACTACCATGACTACTACTACTACTACTACTACTACTACTACTACTACCATGACTACTATCACTACTACTACTACTACTACTACTACCATGACTACTACTACTACTACTACTACTACTACTACTACTACTACTACTACTACTACTACCATGACTACTACTACTACTACCATGACTACTACTACTACTACTACCATGATTACTACTACGACTAATAATAATAAGAATGATAATAATATTAATACTAATAATAATAACACCCGAGAAGATTGTTAAAGTCCGAAAGATTAACTTTTATGATCCAAAGTAAAACGCAGTTTATCACAGTTTAAAGAAGTCGCACAAAAGAACGAAACATTTCATAAAAGACATAAAAGACATAAAAGACACAAAAGACATAAAAGACATAAAAGTACAAACACAAAAGTGGCTTTAAAAACAGTTTCAACAGTTATAACAAGCATCTGTTCTTCAGCTTTCAAGACCAAAGATTTGCACAATTCTTCTTCAAAATCACCACATTTATCACTGTAACAGTTCAAAATATGTGTGAAATACTAATACTTTATACATATCACTTTTTACTCTTCTATAATTTACTTCAGGCGAGTATTTTCTGCTCCTGCGTCGGCACTTTTACATTTCCAACGCGTTTGAGGGAAAATTAAGAGTTTACCTGAAAGAGCTCGGGGCGGAGAAGCGAGGAGAGGCCAGGGTCCCGGGGCGGGGGTCTGCGGGAGGAGGAGGGGCCCCGGAGGTCGATGCAGGGGCCAGAGAGGCGGAGGAGGCGGAGGAGGTAAAAGGAGGTAAAAGGACGGAGCAAAGAGGGAAGAGCAGGGGGAAGAAGCTCCGGAGCGATGTGTCTGCGAGAGGAAGAGAAACACTCTGAGGATCTGTGAGGAGGAGAGAGAGAGAGAGGGGAGAGAGAGAGAGAGGGAGGGGAGAGAGAGGGAGGAGAGAGAGAGAGGGAGGAGAGAGAGAGAGGAGAGAGAGAGAGGGAGGAGAGAGAGAGGGAGAGGGAGGGGAGAGAGAGGGAGGAGAGAGAGAGAGGGAGGGGAGAGAGAGGGAGGAGAGAGAGAGAGGAGAGAGAGAGAGGGAGGAGAGAGAGAAAGAGGAGAGAGAGAGGGAGGAGAGAGAGAGAGAGGGAGGGGAGAGAGAGGGAGGA
>NW_027315768.1:35539169-35594169 GCF_026437365.1 Eucyclogobius newberryi
GGGGGGGAGAGAGAGAGAGGAGGGGAGAAAGATAGATAGAGAGAGAGAGAGAGAGAGAGAGAGGGAGGGAAGAGAGAGAGGGAGGTGAGAGAGGGAGGGGAGGGAAGAGAGAGAGGGAGGTTTATGTCTGAATGTTCTCTTTCTTGACGTGATTAAAGGATTAATTCTTTCACTTAATATTGTCAGTTGATGATAAAATGGTAAAAACTTTGGAGATTTCGTGGGTTTAATTGTTCTTCAGGATCTGGTCAGTTTGAACGTTCTCCAGGTCTGACCCTGGACCAGACCGAGACTCAGATCTGTATCTTATCCAAATGTACGCTCAGATATTTGGTCCTGATGAGGAGGTCCTGATGAGGAGGTCCTGATGAGGAGGTCTGAACATGTGACAGATGAGTGTCTCCTGGAGGAATAAAGCTCTCCATGGAAACAAACAGAAAAGTGACACAGTGCTGCTTTAAAGAGGATTAAATATGAGCCCATTGTGTGGTCTGAGGAGAGAAAGAGAGAGAGGGAGGAGAGAGGGGGAGGAGAGAGAAGAGAGCGAGAGTAAAGAAAGAGAGAGGTGGAGGGAGAGAGGGGGAGGTGGAGGTGGAAAGATGAAATATTGATGTAAAATGTGGAGACGTCGGGTCAGATCTGCTGCACTCACACTGATGAACCAGAGCACTGAGCCGTGAGCTACGGCTAACACACGCTAACCCACGCTAAAACTAACACACGCTCAAACACGCTAACACATGCTAACACACGCTCACACACGCTAACACACACTAACACACGCTCACACACACTAACACACGCTAACACTAACACACGCTCACACACGATAACACATGCTAACACACGCTCACACACACTAACACACGCTCACACACACTAACACACGCTCACATATGCTAACACACGCTAACACTAACACACGCTCACACACACTAACCCACGCTAACACTAACACACGCTCACACACGATAACACATGCTAACACACGCTCACACACACTAACACACGCTCACACACACTAACACACGCTCACATATGCTAACACACGCTAACACTAACACACGCTCACACACACTAACCCACGCTAACACTAACACACGCTCAGACACGATAACACATGCTAACACACGCTCACACACGCTAACACACACTAACACACGCTCACACACACTAACACACGCTCACATATGCTAACACACGCTAACACTAACACACGCTAACACACATTAACACACGCTAACACTAACACACGCTAGCACACATTAACACACGCTAACACTAACACAAGCTCACACACACTAACACACGCTAACACTAACACACGCTCACACACACTAACACACGCTAACACTAACACACGCTAATACTAACACACGCTCACACATGCTAACACACGCTAACATTAACACACGCTCACACACACTAACACACGCTCACACACACTAACACACGCTAGCACTAACAAACGCTAACACACGCTAACACTAACACACAGTAACACACGCTCACACATGCTAACATTAACACACGCTAACACTAACACAAACTAACACACGCTAACACTAACACACGCTAACACATGCTAACAAACGCTAACACTAACACACACTAACACACCCTCACACATGCTAACATTAACACACGCTAACACTAACACACACTAACGCACGCTAACACTAACACATGCTAACACTAACACACGCTAACACTAACACACACTAACACGCGCTTACACTAACACACGCTAACACACGCTAACACTAACACACGCTCACACATGCTAACACACGCTAACACTAACACACGCTCACACACACTAACACACGCTCACACACACTAACACACGCTAACACTAACAAACGCTAACACACACTAACACTAACACACAGTAACACACGCTCACACATGCTAACATTAACAGACGCTAACACTAACACACACTAACACACGCTAACACTAACACACGCTAACACATGCTAACAAACGCTAACACTAACACACACTAACACACGCTAACACTAACACACGCTAACACATGCTAACAAACGCTAACACTAACACACACTAACACACGCTCACACATGCTAACATCAACACACGCTAACACTAACACACACTGACACACGCTAACACTAACACATGCTAACACTAACACACGCTAACACTAACACACACTAACACGCGCTTACACTAACACACGCTAACACACGCTAACACTAACACACGCTCACACATGCTAACACACGCTAACACTAACACACGCTCACACACACTAACAAACGCTCACACATGCTAACATTAACACACGCTAACACTAACACAAACTAACACACGCTAACACTAACACACGCTAACACATGCTAACAAACGCTAACACTAACACACACTAACACACGCTAACACACGCTAACATTAACACACGCTCACACACACTAACACACGCTCACACACACTAACACACGCTAGCACTAACAAACGCTAACACACGCTAACACTAACACACAGTAACACACGCTCACACATGCTAACATTAACACACGCTAACACTAACACAAACTAACACACGCTAACACTAACACACGCTAACACATGCTAACAAACGCTAACACTAACACACACTAACACACGCTCACACATGCTAACATTAACACACGCTAACACTAACACACACTAACGCACGCTAACACTAACACATGCTAACACTAACACACGCTAACACTAACACACACTAACACGCGCTTACACTAACACACGCTAACACACGCTAACACTAACACACGCTCACACATGCTAACACACGCTAACACTAACACACGCTCACACACACTAACACACGCTCACACACACTAACACACGCTAACACTAACAAACGCTAACACACACTAACACTAACACACAGTAACACACGCTCACACATGCTAACATTAACAGACGCTAACACTAACACACACTAACACACGCTAACACTAACACACGCTAACACATGCTAACAAACGCTAACACTAACACACACTAACACACGCTAACACTAACACACGCTAACACATGCTAACAAACGCTAACACTAACACACACTAACACACGCTCACACATGCTAACATCAACACACGCTAACACTAACACACACTGACACACGCTAACACTAACACATGCTAACACTAACACACGCTAACACTAACACACACTAACACGCGCTTACACTAACACACGCTAACACACGCTAACACTAACACACGCTCACACATGCTAACACACGCTAACACTAACACACGCTCACACACACTAACACACGCTAACACTAACACACACTTACACACGCTCACACATGCTAACACTAACACAAGCTAACACTAACACACACTAACACACTCTAACACTAACACATGCTAACACTAACACACGCTAACACTAACACACACTAACACACGCTAACACTAACACACACTAACACACGCTAACACTAACACACGCTCACACATGCTAACACACGCTAACACTAACACACGGTCACACACACTAACACACGCTAACACTAACACACGCTCACACATGCTAACACACGCTAACACTAACACACGCTCACACACGCTCACACACACTAACACACGCTAACACCAACACACGCTAACACTAACACACGCTCACACACACTAACACACGCTAACACAAACACACGCTCACACATGCTAACACACGCTAACACTAACACACGCTCACACATGCTAACACACGCTAACACTAACACTCAAACTCATGAACCAAAGCACTGAACCGTGAGCTACGGCTAACACACGCTAACACACGCTAACACTAACACACGCTCACACATGCTAACACACGCTAGCACTAACACACGCTCACACACACTAACACACGCTAACATTAACACACGCTTACACATGCTAACACACGCTAGCACTAACACACGCTCACACACACTAACACACGCTAACACTAACACACGCTGACACACGCTAACACTAACACACGCTCAGACACGCTAACACTAACACATGCTAACACTAACACACGCTAACACTAACACACACTAACACGCGCTTACACTAACACACGCTAACACACGCTAACACTAACACACGCTCACACATGCTAACACACGCTATCACTAACACACGCTCACACGCACTAACACACGCTCACACACACTAACACACGCTAACACTAACAAACGCTAACACACGCTAACACTAACACACAGTAACACACGCTCACACATGCTAACATTAACAGACGCTAACACTAACACACACTAACACACGCTAACACTAACACACGCTAACACATGCTAACAAACGCTAACACTAACACACACTAACACACGCTCACACATGCTAACATTAACACACGCTAACACTAACACACACTAACACACGCTAACACTAACACATGCTAACACTAACACACGCTAACACTAACACACACTAACACGCGCTTACACTAACACACGCTAACACACGCTAACACTAACACACGCTCACACATGCTAACACACGCTAACACTAACACACGGTCACACACACTAACACACGCTAACACTAACACACACTTACACACGCTCACACATGCTAACACTAACACACGCTAACACTAACACACACTAACACACGCTAACACTAACACATGCTAACACTAACACACGCTAACACTAAAACACACTAACACACGCTAACACTAACACACACTAACACACGCTAACACTAACACACGCTCACACATGCTAACACACGCTAACACTAACACACGTTCACACACACTAACACACGCTAACACTAACACACACTTACACACGCTCACACATGCTAACATTAACACACGCTAACACTAACACACACTAACACACGCTAACACTAACACATGCTAACACTAACACACGCTAACACTAACACACACTAACACGCGCTTACACTAACACACGCTCACACACGCTAACACTAACACACGCTCACACATGCTAACACACGCTAACACTAACACACGCTCACACACACTAACACACGCTAACACTAACACACACTTACACACGCTCACACATGCTAACACTAACACACGCTAACACTAACACACACTAACACACGCTAACACTAACACATGCTAACACTAACACACGCTAACACTAACACACACTAACACACGCTAACACTAACACACACTAACACACGCTAACACTAACACACGCTCACACATGCTAACACACGCTAACACTAACACACGGTCACACACACTAACACACGCTAACACTAACACACGCTCACACATGCTAACACACGCTAACACTAACACACGCTCACACACGCTCACACACACTAACACACGCTAACACCAACACACGCTAACACTAACACACGCTCACACACACTAACACACGCTAACACAAACACACGCTCACACATGCTAACACACGCTAACACTAACACACGCTCACACATGCTAACACACGCTAACACTAACACTCAAACTCATGAACCAAAGCACTGAACCGTGAGCTACGGCTAACACACGCTAACACACGCTAACACTAACACACGCTCACACATGCTAACACACGCTAGCACTAACACACGCTCACACACACTAACACACGCTAACACTAACACACGCTTACACATGCTAACACACGCTAGCACTAACACACGCTCACACACACTAACACACGCTAACACTAACACACGCTGACACACGCTAACACTAACACACGCTCAGACACGCTAACACTAACACATGCTAACACACGCTAACACTAACACACGCTCACACACACTAACACACGCTAACACAAACACATGCTCACGCATGCTAACACACGCTAACACTCACACTCATGAACCAGAGCACTGAGCCGTGAGCTACGGCTAACACACGCTAACACATGCTAACACACGCTAACACACGCTAACACTAACACACGCTCACACATGCTAACACACGCTAACACTAACACATGCTCACACACACTAACACACGCTAACACTAACACACGCTCACACATGCTAACACACGCTAACACTAACACACGCTCACACACACTAACACACGCTAACACTAACACACGCTCACCACGCTAACACACGCTAACACTAACACATATTCACACACACTAAAACACGCTAACACTAACACACGCTCACACACACTAACACACGCAAACACTAACACACGCTAACACATGCTAACACACGCTAACACTAACACACACTAACACACGCTCACACATGCTAACATTAACACACGCTAACACTAACACACACTAACACAGGCTAGCACTAACACATGCTAACACTAACACACGCAAACACTAACACACACTAACACACGCTTGCACTAACACACGCTAACACACGCTAACACAGGCTAACACTAACACACGCTCACACATGCTAACACACGCTAACACTAATACACGCTCACACACACTAACACACACATACACACGCTCACACATGCTAACACTAACACACGCTAACACTAACACTAACACACGCTAACACTAACACACACTAACATACGCTAACACTAACACACGGTCACACACACTAACACACGCTCACATATGCTAACACACGCTAACACTAACACACGCTCACACACGCTCACACATGCTAACACTAACACACGCTAACACAAACACACACTAACATACGCTAACCCTAACACACGGTCACACACACTAACACACGCTCACATATGCTAACACACGCTAACACCAACACACGCTAACACTAACACACGCTCACACACACTAACACACGCTAACACAAACACACGCTCACACATGCTAACACTAACACACACTAACACACGCTAACACTAACACATGCTAACACTAACACACACTAACACACGCTAACACTAACACACGCTCACACATGCTAGCACACGCTAACACTAACACACGGTCACACACACTAACACACGCTAAAACTAACACAAGCTAACACATGCTAACACACGCTGACACTAACACGCGCTCACACACGCTCACACACACTAACACACGCTAACACTAACACACGCAAACACTAACACACGCTAACACATGCTAACACACGCTAACACGAACACACACTAACACACGCTCACACATGCTAACATTAACACACGCTAACACTAAGACACACTAACACAGGCTAGCACTAACACATGCTAACACTAACACACGCAAACACTAACACACACTAACACACGCTTGCACTAACACACGCTAACACACGCTAACACAGACTAACACTAACACACGCTCACACATGCTAACACACGCTAACACTAATACACGCTCACACACACTAACACACACATACACACGCTCACACATGCTAACACTAACACACGCTAACACTAACACTAACACACGCTAACACTAACACACACTAACATACGCTAACACTAACACACGGTCACACACACTAACACACGCTCACATATGCTAACACACGCTAACACTAACACACGCTCACACACGCTCACACATGCTAACACTAACACACGCTAACACAAACACACACTAACATACGCTAACACTAACACACGGTCACACACACTAACACACGCTCACATATGCTAACACACGCTAACACCAACACACGCTAACACTAACACACGCTCACACACACTAACACACGCTAACACAAACACACGCTCACACATGCTAACACTAACACACACTAACACACGCTAACACTAACACATGCTAACACTAACACACACTAACACACGCTAACACTAACACACGCTCACACATGCTAGCACACGCTAACACTAACACACGGTCACACACACTAACACACGCTAAAACTAACACAAGCTAACACATGCTAACACACGCTGACACTAACACGCGCTCACACACGCTCACACACACTAACACACGCTAACACTAACACACGCAAACACTAACACACGCTCACACACACTAACACACGCTAACACAAACACACGCTCACACATGCTAACACACACTAACACACGCTAACACTAACACATGCTAACACTAACACACACTAACACACGCTAACACTAACACACGCTCACACATGC
Source organism: Eucyclogobius newberryi (assembly GCF_026437365.1). Classification (NCBI taxonomy): domain Eukaryota; kingdom Metazoa; phylum Chordata; class Actinopteri; order Gobiiformes; family Gobiidae; genus Eucyclogobius; species Eucyclogobius newberryi. The sequence goes on from NW_027315768.1 coordinate 35,547,225, forward strand.
TAGCACACGCTAACACTAACACACGGTCACACACACTAACACACGCTAAAACTAACACACGCTCACACATGCTAACACACGCTGACACTAACACGCGCTCACACACGCTCACACACACTAACACACGCTAACACTAACACACGCTAACACTAACACACGCTCACACACACTAACACACGCTAACACAAACACACGCTCACACATGCTAACACACGCTAACACTAACACACGCTCACACATGCTAACACACGCTAACACTAACATTCAAACTCATGAACCAGAGCACTGAGCCGTGAGCTACGGATAACACACGCTAACACACGCTAACACTAACACACGCTCACACATGCTAACACACGCTAACACTAACACATGCTCACACACACTAACACACGCTAACACTAACACACGCTTACACATGCTAACACACGCTAACACTAACACACGCTCACACACACTAACACACGCTAACACTAACACACGCTGACACACGCTAACACTAACACACGCTCAGACACGCTAACACTAACACACGCTCACACATGCTAACACACGCTAACACTAACACACGCTCACACACACTAACACACGCTAACACAAACACACGCTCACACATGCTAACACACGCTAACACTAACACATGTTAACACTAACACACGCTAACACTAACACACACTAACACACGTTAACACTAACACACGCTAACAATAACACAAGCTCACACATGCTAACACACGCTAACACTAACACACGGTCACACACACTAACACACGCTAACACTAACACACGCTCACACATGCTAACACACGCTAACACTAACACACGCTCACACATACTATCACACGCAAACACACGCTCACACACACTAACACACGCTAACACTAACACACGCTCACACATGCTAACACACGCTAACAGTAACACACGCTCACACATGCTAACACACGCTAACTCTAACACTCAAACTCATGAACCAGAGCACTGAGCCGTGAGCTACGGCTAACACACGCTAACACACGCTAACACACGCTAACACTAACACACGCTCACACATGCTAACAAACACTAACACACGCTCACACACACTAATACACGCTAACACTAACACACGCTGACACACGCTAACACTAACACACGCTCACACACGCTAACACTAACACACGCTCACACATGCTAACACACGCTAACACTAACACACGCTCACACACACTAACACACGCTAACACTAACACACGCTCACACATGCTCACACATGCTAACACTAACACACTCTCACACACACTAACACACACTAACACTAACACACGCTCACACATGCTAACACACGCCAACACTAACACTCACACTCATGAACCAGAGCACTGAGCCGTGAGCTACGGCTAACACACGCTAACACATGCTAACACACGCTAACACACGCTAACACTAACACACGCTCACACATGCTAACAAACGCTAACACTAACACACGCTCACACACACTAACACACGCTAACACTAACACACTCTTACACACGCTAACACTAACACACGCTCACACATGCTAACACACGCTAACACTAACACACGCTCACACATGCTAACACACGCTAACACTAACACATGCTCACACACAGTAACACACGCTAAGACTAACACATGCTCACACACACTAACACACGCTAACACTAACACACGCTCACACATGCTAACACACGCTAACACTAACACACGCTCACACATGCTAACACACGCTAACACTAACACACGCTCACACACACTAACACACGCTAACACTAACACACGCTCACACACACTAACACACGCTAACACTAACACACGCTCACACACACTAACACACGCTAACACTAACACATGCTCACACACCAACACACGCTAACACTAACACACGCTCACACATGCTAACACACGCTAACACTAACACACGCTCACACACACTAACACACGCTAACACTAACACACGCTCACACACACTAACACACGCTAACACTAACACATGCTCACACACACTAACACACGCTAACACTAACACACGCTCACACATGCTAACACACGCTAACACGCTCACACGCTCACACACACTAACACACGCTAACACTAACACACGCTCACACACACACTAACACACGCTAACACTAACACACGCTCACACACACTAACACACGCTAACACTAACACACGCTCACACATGCTAACACACGCTAACACTAACACACGCTCACACACACACTAACACTCGCTAACAATAACACACGCTGACACACGCTAACACTAACACACGCTCACACACGCTAACACTAACACATGCTAACACTAACACACACTAACACACGCTAACACTAACACACGCTCACACATGCTAGCACACGCTAACACTGACACACGGTCACACACACTAACACACGCTAAAACTAACACAAGCTAACACATGCTAACACACGCTGACACTAACACGCGCTCACACACGCTCACACACACTAACACACGCTAACACTAACACACGCAAACACTAACACACGCTAACACATGCTAACACACGCTAACACGAACACACACTAACACACGCTCACACATGCTAACATTAACACACGCTAACACTAAGACACACTAACACAGGCTAGCACTAACACATGCTAACACTAACACACGCAAACACTAACACACACCAACACACGCTTGCACTAACACACGCTAACACACGCTAACACAGGCTAACACTAACACACGCTCACACATGCTAACACACGCTAACACTAATACACGCTCACACACACTAACACACACATACACACGCTCACACATGCTAACACTAACACACGCTAACACTAACACTAACACACGCTAACACTAACACACACTAACATACGCTAACACTAACACACGGTCACACACACTAACACACGCTCACATATGCTAACACACGCTAACACTAACACACGCTCACACACGCTCACACATGCTAACACTAACACACGCTAACACAAACACACACTAACATACGCTAACACTAACACACGGTCACACACACTAACACACGCTCACATATGCTAACACACGCTAACACCAACACACGCTAACACTAACACACGCTCACACACACTAACACACGCTAACACAAACACACGCTCACACATGCTAACACTAACACACACTAACACACGCTAACACTAACACATGCTAACACTAACACACACTAACACACGCTAACACTAACACACGCTCACACATGCTAGCACACGCTAACACTAACACACGGTCACACACACTAACACACGCTAAAACTAACACACGCTCACACATGCTAACACACGCTGACACTAACACGCGCTCACACACGCTCACACACACTAACACACGCTAACACTAACACACGCTAACACTAACACACGCTCACACACACTAACACACGCTAACACAAACACACGCTCACACATGCTAACACACGCTAACACTAACACACGCTCACACATGCTAACACACGCTAACACTAACATTCAAACTCATGAACCAGAGCACTGAGCCGTGAGCTACGGCTAACACACGCTCAGACACGCTAACACTAACACACGCTCACACATGCTAACACACGCTAACACTAACACATGCTCACACACACTAACACACGCTAACACTAACACACGCTTACACATGCTAACACACGCTAACACTAACACACGCTCACACACACTAACACACGCTAACACTAACACACGCTGACACACGCTAACACTAACACACGCTCAGACACGCTAACACTAACACACGCTCACACATGCTAACACACGCTAACACTAACACACGCTCACACACACTAACACACGCTAACACAAACACACGCTCACACATGCTAACACACGCTAACACTAACACATGTTAACACTAACACACGCTAACACTAACACACACTAACACACGTTAACACTAACACACGCTAACAATAACACAAGCTCACACATGCTAACACACGCTAACACTAACACACGGTCACACACACTAACACACGCTAACACTAACACACGCTCACACATGCTAACACACGCTAACACTAACACACGCTCACACATACTATCACACGCAAACACACGCTCACACACACTAACACACGCTAACACTAACACACGCTCACACATGCTAACACACGCTAACAGTAACACACGCTCACACATGCTAACACACGCTAACTCTAACACTCAAACTCATGAACCAGAGCACTGAGCCGTGAGCTACGGCTAACACACGCTAACACACGCTAACACACGCTAACACTAACACACGCTCACACATGCTAACAAACACTAACACACGCTCACACACACTAATACACGCTAACACTAACACACGCTGACACACGCTAACACTAACACACGCTCACACACGCTAACACTAACACACGCTCACACATGCTAACACACGCTAACACTAACACACGCTCACACACACTAACACACGCTAACACTAACACACGCTCACACATGCTCACACATGCTAACACTAACACACTCTCACACACACTAACACACACTAACACTAACACACGCTCACACATGCTAACACACGCTAACACTAACACTCACATTCATGAACCAGAGCACTGAGCCGTGAGCTACGGCTAACACACGCTAACACATGCTAACACACGCTAACACACGCTAACACTAACACACGCTCACACATGCTAACAAACGCTAACACTAACACACGCTCACACACACTAACACACGCTAACACTAACACACTCTTACACACGCTAACACTAACACACGCTCACACATGCTAACACACGCTAACACTAACACACGCTCACACATGCTAACACACGCTAACACTAACACATGCTCACACACAGTAACACACGCTAAGACTAACACATGCTCACACACACTAACACACGCTAACACTAACACACGCTCACACATGCTAACACACGCTAACACTAACACACGCTCACACATGCTAACACACGCTAACACTAACACACGCTCACACACACTAACACACGCTAACACTAACACACGCTCACACACACTAACACACGCTAACACTAACACACGCTCACACACACTAACACACGCTAACACTAACACATGCTCACACACCAACACACGCTAACACTAACACACGCTCACACATGCTAACACACGCTAACACTAACACACGCTCACACACACTAACACACGCTAACACTAACACACGCTCACACACACTAACACACGCTAACACTAACACATGCTCACACACACTAACACACGCTAACACTAACACACGCTCACACATGCTAACACACGCTAACACGCTCACACGCTCACACACACTAACACACGCTAACACTAACACACGCTCACACACACACTAACACACGCTAACACTAACACACGCTCACACACACTAACACACGCTAACACTAACACACGCTCACACATGCTAACACACGCTAACACTAACACACGCTCACACACACACTAACACACACTAACAATAACACACGCTGACACACGCTAACACTAACACACGCTCACACACGCTAACACTAACACACGCTAACACACGCTAGCACACACACACACACATGTTATGAGCGGCTCAGAACCAGTCCCTGGTTTGAGGATCAGCTCCATGTTCCTGATTTTAGGGACATTGTTCTTTCTGTTACTTTTGGTTTCGTCAAATAAAGTAGAACATTATCTGTGTAACAGGCACTTTTACACTTTCATGTTTTATGTTGACCAATGGTTCCAAGTACAAAGCAAACAACAGGGGGGACCAGGCACTGCCCTGTCTCATACCTCTTTCCAGAGTCAGTGGATCCATTGATTTTAATTCTTGATATTGGACGACCAGATCTCCGGACACAGAGACTGACTCTGGGGACATGGAACGTCCCCTCGCTGGGGGGAGGAGCCTGAGCCTGTGCGGGAGGTCGAGCGATATCGACTAGATATAGTCGGCCTCAGCTCCAGCACAGTTTGGGCTCTGGAACCATCTCCTCGAGAGGGGCTGGACGCTCCACTTCTCTGGTGTTGCCCGCGGGGAGAGGCGGGGATGGTGTGGGCGGGGCTGGTGTGGGCTTATAGCCCCTCAGCTCAGCCGCCACGTGTTGGAGTTCACCCCGGTGGACGAGAGGGTCGACACCTTCGGGTGGGCGACAGGTCTCTCACTGTTGTGGCGGCCTACGGGCCGAACAGCAGTGCAGAGTACCCGGCCTTCTTGGAGTCCCTGGGAGGGGAACTGGACAGTGCACCGACCGGGGACTCCAATGTGGGGGGACTTCAACTGGGGGACCTCAACGCCCACGTAGACAATGACAGTGACACCAGGAGAGGGATGATCGGGAAGAACGGCTTCCCCGATCTGAACCCGAGCGGTGTTCAGTTATTGGACTTCTGTGCCACGGATTGTCCAGAACGAACACCATGTTCAAGCACAAGGTCCATCAGTGCACGTGGCACCAGGACACAGGAGGTCAATGATCCACTTTGTTGTCGTGTCATCTGACCTCTGGCCGCGTGTCTTGGACACTCAGGTGAAGAGAGGGGCGGAGCTGTAGAGCACCACCTGGTGGTGAGCTGGATCCTCTGGCGGAGGAGGAAGCCGGACAGACTTGGCTGACCCAAGTGCATTGTGGGGGTCTGTTGGGAACGTCTTGCGGAGCCTCTGTCAGTAGGATCTTAAATTCACCTCCGGGAGAGCTCCTCCCGTGTCCCGGGGGACGCTGGGGACATTAAGTCCGAGTGGACCATGTTTTCCACCTCCATTGTTGATGTGGCTGCTCAGAGCTGTGGTCACAAGGTCTCAGGCGCCTGTCGCGGCGGCAACGCCCGAACCCGGTGTTGTCAGACTGACGAAGGAGGTCTATCAGGCCACTCTGGCCTGTAGGTCTCCTGAGGTCATTGACAGGTATCGGCAGGTCAAGCGAGCCGCGGCTCGTGCTGTCAGAGAGGCGAAAACAGGGGGCTGGGAGGAGTTCGGGAAGGCCATGGAGGAGGACTATCGGTCGGCCCCAAAGAAATTCTGGCAAACCGTCCGGTGCCTCAGGAGGGGGAAGAAGCTTCACCAACACCGTTTACGGTGCGGGTGGAGGCCTGCTGACCTCGACTGGGGATGTCGTTGGACGGTGGAAGGAATACTTTGAAGACCTCCTTAATCCCACCGTCATGTCTTCCGAAGAGGAAGGAGAGACCGGGGACTCAGAGAATGAGGTTGTTTGCAAACTCCTCAGTGGCTCCGGGGGTGGATGAGATCCCCCTGAGGTCCTAAAGTATCTGGATGTTGTAGGACTGTCTTGGTTGACACGTCTCTGCAACATCACGTGGTCGGGGACCGTGCTTCTGGACTGGCAGACCGGGGTGGTGGTCCCTCTGTTCAAGAAGGGGGACCGGAGGGTGTGTTCCAACTACAGAGGATCACACTCCTCAGCCTCCCATAAGGTTTATTCCAAGGTACTGGAGAGGAGAATCTGGCCGATAGAACCTCGGATTCAGGAGGAGCAGAGTGGTTTTCGTCCGGGTCGTGGAACACTGGACCAGCTCTATACCCTCCATCGGGTGCTCGAGGGTTCATGGGAGTTTGCCCAACCAGTCCACATGTGCTTTGTGGATCTGGAGAAGGCTTTCGACCGTGTCCCTTCGGGTGTCCTTTGGGGGGTGCTCCGGGAGTACGGGGTCCGGGGCCCTTTGCTCAGGGCTGTCCGGTCCCTGTATGACCGGAGCTGTGTTCACTGCAGTAAGTCAGACCTGTTCTCAGTGCATGTTGGACTCCTCAGGGCTGCGCTTTGTCACCGGTTCTGTTCATAGTTTTTATGGACAGAATTTCTAGGCGCAGTCAAGGGTCAGAGGGTGTGGTCAGGGGTCAGATGGTGTGGTCAGTGGTCGGAGGGTGCGGTCAGGGGTCGGAGGGTGTCTGGTTTGGGGACCACAGGATTCCATCTCTGCTGTTTGCAGACGATGTTGTCCTGATGGCTCCATCAAACCCGGACCTGCAGCTGCACTGGGACGGTTTGAGCCGAGTGTGAAGCGTCTGGGATGAGAGTCAGCTCCAAATCCGAGGCCATGGTTCTCGACCGGAAAAGGTGGCTTGCCCCAAGTGGAGGAGTTCAAGACAGCTGTGTCCTGCAGAAGTTCTCTGACCACTCTGTCATCATCAGACTCATCACAGACGATGATGTGGAGGACAGAGGACTGGAGCAGGACTTTGTGGAACCTCCTCCTCATCAACGCGGGGAAGACCAAGGAGATGGTGGTGGACTTCCACAGAGGCCACGCCCCCCACACCAGAGAACATCCAGGGACGGGACAGGCCACGCCCCCCTCACTAGTGAACATCCAGGGACGGGACAGGCCACGCCCCCCTCACCAGAGAACATCCAGGGACGGGACAGGCCACGCCCCCCTCACCAGAGAACATCCAGGGACGGGAAAGGCCACGCCCCCCTCACCAGTGAACATCCAGGGACGGGACAGGCCACGCCCCCCTCACCAGAGAACATCCAGGGACGGGACAGGCCACGTCCCCCTCACCAGTGAACATCCAGGGACGGGACAGGCCACGCCCCCCGTACCAGAGAACATCCAGGGACGGGACAGGCCACGCCCCCCTCACCAGTGAACATCCAGGGACGGGACAGGCCACGCCCCCCGTACCAGAGAACATCCAGGGACGGGACAGGCCACGCCCCCCGTACCAGAGAACATCCAGGGACGGGACAGGCCACGCCCCCCTCACCAGTGAACATCCAGGGACGGGACATTGAGAGAGTGACTCATACAAGGACATGGTGTTTCATCTGAACCACAAACTGGACTCATAACACAGACTGTACAGGAAGAGCCAGACTGGGCTCTACCTCCTGAGGAGACTCAGGTCTTTTGGAGTGACAGGGCCGCTCCTGTCACTCCTGAAGACCTTCTCCTCCTCTGTGGTGCATCAGCTCCTGTAGGTGTGGTCTGCTGGAGCAGCAGCATCACAGAGAGGGAGAGGAAGAAGCTGGACAAAGCGCCGTCCTGGGCTGTCCTCTGGACTCGGTGCAGGAGGTGGAGGACAGAAGGGTCCTGGCTAGATTCACATCTATGCTGGACCATGAGTGTCGCCCCCTGCAGGACACTCTGTCCCCTGCAGGACACTCTGTCCCCTGCAGGACACTCATGGTTTAGTCCTGTTTTAGTCCTGGTTTAGTCCTGGTTCAGACCTGGTTTAGACCTGGTTTAGACCTGGTTTAGTCCTGGTTTAGTCCTGGTTTAGACCTGGTTTAGACCTGGTTTAGACCTGGTTTATAGGCCCCTTAGACTTTATATAGTCGAGGTAAACATAAACAGTCCTTTTGGTCTTATATATTGATCAAAAACACTCTGAGTCAGTTGAATCTTTCTCTCTTTGTCTTTGTCTCGTTAGTTTTCTCTCTTTTGCGTCACTTTCCTCGTCAGAACCTGCACAGGGAGAACAATCAGACTGTGACATGATCTGACGTCAGAACTCTCTCCTTCACTTGAGCTGCTGTGGTTGATGTGGCGTTCTCCCTGTGGCGTTCTCCCTGTGGCGTTCTCCCTGTGGCGTTCTCCCTGTGGCGTTCTCCCTGTGCTTCAGACTGTGACTCAGCTCCGCCTCCATCACATCCTCTGTAATTACTCTCAGAACAAACGAAGCAGCAGAACACAGCTGTGGTTTGATCCCGCCTCCTCCAGCCTAACAGAGGACCAGACACGCCTTTAAACCAGAATGTTCCACACTGATGTTCAGACACGCCTTTAAACCAGAATGTTCCACACTGATGTTCTCCTCACCTGAGACACATGTAAGCGTCCTCCAGGGGGCGCTGTTTACTACCGGCCTTGTCTTCACAAGGCCGGTGAACATGATGGCCCTCCTCCTCACAGGAGGAGGGCCATCAGCCTCCTAACCTGACTGTAGGTCCCTCATCACTGACTAAGATAAGATAAGATATTCCTTTATTGTCCCACATGGGAAAATTAACGCAGTAGATACAGAAGAAAAGAACAGATCACTTATAGGAAGTTTAAAAAAACACTCTTAATAGAAGAACTCTTATAAACAAAAACTCCCATTTCACAACAAGGGATGGAGGGGAAAAATAATAAAGATAAAAATAAATACATAAATACCATTGCATGTGATCACGACAGTAATTGCACATATGACGGAATTGCACATGGTTAGGTCAGTATTGCACATGTTCAGGACTAACACAGTGTTTGTTATAAAGTCTGACAGCAGCAGAAGGAAAGACCTGCGAAACGTCTCCTTCACAGCGAGGGTGGATCAGTCTCTCACTGAAGCTGCTCTCCAGAGCGGACAGAGTGTCCTGCAGGGGACAGAGTGTCCTGCAGGGGAAAGAGTGTCCTGCAGGGGAAAGAGTGTCCTGCAGGGGGCGACACTCATGGTCCAGCATAGATGTGAGTTTTGCCAGGACCCTTCTGTCCTCCACCTCCTGCACCGAGTCCAGAGGACAGCCCAGGACGGAGCTTTGTCCAGCTTCCTCCTCTCCCTCTCTGTGATGCTGCTGCTCCAGCAGACCACACCTACAGGAGCTGATGCACCACAGAGGAGGAGAAGGTCTTCAGGAGTGACAGGAGCGGCCCTGTCACTCCAAAAGACCTGAGTCTCCTCAGGAGGTAGAGCCCACTCTGGCTCTTCCTGTTCAGTCTGTGTTATGAGTCCAGTTTGTGGTTCAGATGAACACCAGGTCCTTGTATGAGTCACTCTCTCAATGTCCCGTCCCTGGATGTTCACTGGTGAGGGGGGCGTGGCCTGTCCCGTCCCTGCACTGGTGAGGGGGGCGTGGCCTCTGTGGAAGTCCACCACCATCTGCACACTGCAGGTCCCCCACACTGTAGGTCCCCCACACTGCAGGTCCGAGTGTCAGACACACAGTCCCGGGCTCTCACAAACTGGGGTCGGTCCGTGAGGTAGTCCAGGATCCACTCTGCAGGTCGTACTCCACACCAGCCGTCTCCAGCTACCTGATAAGCATCAGAATGCTCTGGGCGTCGACCTCTCCAGGGTTTCAACACAGTGTTATATACGACCGGAAGGTTGAATCAGAAGACACTGGAGTTCAGGACCTCAGTGCGTCGTGCAGCTTCATGTTAAAGACACAAAACACTGGATCAAAGACAGAGAGGAGAAGATTCAACCTTCTGTTTGTATACAATAGTATCTTGAAGCCCTGGAGAGGTCGACGCCCAGAGCATTTGTGAAAAGGACCTGAAGATAACGAGCAAAAGTGTCCGAGAAGAACAAAGACCAAGAGTGGAGTTTGAGGAACATTTATTCTTTCTCTGGAGCTGATCAGGTCCATTTAACAAACACACGAGCCTGGACCTCATCTCACCTGAGGAGGGGCCAGGACCTCATCTCACCTGAGGAGGGGCCTGGACCTCATCTCACCTGAGGAGGGGCCAGGACCTCATCTCACCTGAGGAGGGGCCAGGACCTCATCACACCTGAGGAGGGGCCTGGACCTCATCTCACCTGAGGAGGGGCCAGGACCTCATCACACCTGAGGAGGGGCCAGGACCTCATCTCACCTGAGGAGGGGCCAGGACCTCATCTCACCTGAGGAGGGGCCAGGACCTCATCACACCTGAGGAGGGGCCAGGACCTCATCTCACCTGAGGAGGGGCCAGGACCTCATCACACCTGGGGAGGGGCCAGGACCTCATCACACCTGGGGAGGGGCCAGGACCTCATCTCACCTGAGGAGGGGCCTGGACCTCATCTCACCTGAGGAGGGGCCAGGACCTCATCACACCTGGGGAGGGGCCAGGACCTCATCTCACCTGAGGAGGGGCCAGGACCTCATCTCACCTGAGGAGGGGCCAGGACCTCATCACACCTGGGGAGGGGCCAGGACCTCATCTCACCTGAGGAGGGGCCAGGACCTCATCACACCTGGGGAGGGGCCAGGACCTCATCTCACCTGAGGAGGGGCCTGGACCTCATCTCACCTGAGGAGGGGCCAGGACCTCATCACACCTGGGGAGGGGCCAGGACCTCATCTCACCTGAGGAGGGGCCAGGACCTCATCACACCTGGGGAGGGGCCAGGACCTCATCTCACCTGAGGAGGGGCCTGGACCTCATCTCACCTGAGGAGGGGCCTGGACCTCATCCCACCTGAGGAGGGGCCTGGACCTCATCTCACCTGAGGAGGGGCCAGGACCTCATCTCACCTGAGGAGGGGCCAGGACCTCATCTCACCTGAGGAGGGACCTGGACCTCATCTCACCTGAGGAGGGGCCTGGACCTCATCCCACCTGAGGAGGGGCCTGGACCTCATCTCACCTGAGGAGGGGCCTGGACCTCATCCCACCTGAGGAGGGGCCAGGACCTCATCTCACCTGAGGAGGGGCCTGGACCTCATCTCACCTGAGGAGGGGCCAGGACCTCATCTCACCTGAGGAGGGGCCTGGACCTCATCTCACCTGAGGAGGGGCCTGGACCTCATCTCACCTGAGGAGGGGCCTGGACCTTATCTCACCTGAGGAGGGGCCTGGACCTCATCACACCTGAAGAGGGGCCTGGACCTCATCTCACCTGAGGAGGGGCCTGGACCTCATCTCACCTGAGGAGGGGCCAGGACCTCATCACACCTGAAGAGGGGCCTGGACCTCATCTCACCTGAGGAGGGGCCTGGACCTCATCCCACCTGAGGAGGGGCCTGGGCCTCATCTCACCTGAGGAGTGGCCAGGACCTCATCACACCTGAGGAGGGGCCAGGACCTCATCTCACCTGAGGAGGGGCCTGGGCCTCATCTCACCTGAGGAGGGGCCTGGACCTCATCACACCTGAAGAGGGGCCAGGACCTCATCTCACCTGAGGAGGGGCCTGGACCTCATCCCACCTGAGGAGGGGCCTGGGCCTCATCTCACCTGAGGAGGGGCCAGGACCTCATCACACCTGAGGAGGGGCCAGGACCTCATCCCACCTGAGGAGGGGCCTGGGCCTCATCTCACCTGAGGAGGGGCCAGGACCTCATCACACCTGAGGAGGGGCCAGGACCTCATCCCACCTGAGGAGGGGCCTGGGCCTCATCTCACCTGAAGAGGGGCCAGGACCTCATCACACCTGAGGAGGGGCCAGGACCTCATCACACCTGAGGAGGGGCCTGGGCCTCATCTCACCTGAGGAGGGGCCAGGACCTCATCACAGGAGGAGGAGCCTAGACCTCATCACAGGAGGAGGAGCCTAGACCTCCTCACAGGAGGAGGAGCCTAGACCTCCTCACAGGAGGAGGAGGAGCCTAGACCTCCTCACAGGAGGAGGAGGAGCCTAGACCTCCTCACAGGAGGAGGAGCCTAGACCTCCTCACAGGAGGAGGAGGAGCCTAGACCTCCTGTACCGACAAACTGTTCTTCACTTATATCAAATATAAATGTATCATTCAACACTTTTAACTTGACTTTTATCACAGTTAAAAACTCCCTGAAAATCCTCATTTATATTTCAATAATATTTCAAATGTATCACAAATGTATTTTTAATGTACAAAGTGGAGAAAGAAGGCAGTTTGTGAAATGTTGACATAAAAATCCAGTATTTTTATTGTCCCAAACTTCATTGAAAAATAAATATCTATCATTTTCTTAAATGTTAAAATTGTCTTTAAAAGTTTCACCATTTTATCCCAAACTAAAAATGTGAAAAATTACCTAAAGTATAAAAAGGTTACAACAGTTTTGGAAAATACATTTGATATTGCCAAAAATACAACAAGAACATTTAATATACACGTTTGTTAAAATGAATACAATGTTTTGTTTTAGGAGGAAGCGTCTGGTCCCTTTATGCGCCGACGCCGCAAAAACATGGAGCGCGAGAAAATGACATCATCTTTTTCATTTTGAGAAGTTTCAAAACTTTTCTGTCAGAATTTTGAGAATTTCGGTTCAAAACGCAAAAAAAAACTCTCAAATCGAGATAACGTCATTTTAAACTCGGATCAAGAACGCGGCGTCTGGAGGGGGCGGGGCCAGAAGCGCGCGGTCACATGACGTAAGGGGCGGAGCCTGAGAAGGTCCAGAAATCACACCAGAAACGATGCAGGATGTTTACATTTATGAATATTGATTTGTGATGAATCCGCCTGGCTCTGGACCAATCACGGCTCAGCATTGTGTTTTGGGGCGGAGCAAAAGCTGACGCGCCCAATTTCAGAGTCAAAGTGAGGTAAAGGAAATAATACTAATACTAATAATGACAATAAACACAAATGCAGAGTCGGCTTTCATTTTAAAGTCCTCTCTTGATATTTAGAATCGTTTTTCAGTTTTTTACATTGAATCTTAATTTGACTCTGAAATTCTGTCGTCTTTTCGGATCTAAAACGTTGAATAGTATTAATAAGACATTATGATTTCATGTTCAGGTCCAAAATACTACGACATTCACCGATTAAAGCTGGAACCAAACGGAAAACTAAAAGTGTACGCAATAAAAAGTGACATAAAGGAAAAAGAGGACGTTGTTCTGTGTCTCAAATGTAAACATCCTGAATGATTTCACATGTTGAAAGTGTTTTTCTTCTGGAGCCTCTCGAGTACGACAAGGATGCACTCGGTCCCCTGAGCTCTTTGTCGTTCAGCCCTCATTACACACATGTGCTTGTTCTCTCCATCTTCTGATCTCTTTTTAGCAATGCGCTTGTCGTGAATGCGCTCCCTTATTTTTGGGCGTGTCAGGTGAACGCGCGCTCTCATTTCCGGGTGTGTCAGGTGAACGCGCGCTCTTATTTTAGGTGAACGCGCGCTCTTATTTTAGGTGAACGCGCGCTCTTATTTTAGGTGAACGCGCGCTCTTATTTTAGGTGAATGCGCTCTCTTATTTTAGGTGATCGCGCGCTCTTATTTTAGGTGAACGCGCACTCTTATTTTTGGGCGTGTCAGGTGAATACGCGCTCTTATTTCAAGTGAATGCGCGCTCTCATTTCCAGGCGTGTCAGGTGAACGCGCGCGGTCATTTCTGGGCGTGTCAGGTGAATTTATGCTCTCATTTCTGGGCGTGTCAGGTGAATGCGCGCTCTTATTTTAGGTGAACGCGCGCTCTTATTTTAGGTGAATGCGCGCTCTTATTTTTGGGCGTGTCAGGTGAATACGCGCTCTTATTTCAAGTGAATGCGCGCTCTCATTTCCAGGCGTGTCAGGTGAACGCGCGCGGTCATTTCTGGGCGTGTCAGGTGAATTTATGCTCTCATTTCTGGGCGTGTCAGGTGAATGCGCGCTCTTATTTTAGGTGAACGCGCGCTCTTATTTTAGGTGAATGCGCGCTCTTATTTTTGGGCGTGTCAGGTGAATACGCGCTCTTATTTCAAGTGAATGCGCGCTCTCATTTCCAGGCGTGTCAGGTGAACGCGCGCGGTCATTTCTGGGCGTGTCAAGTGAATTTATGCTCTCATTTCTGGGCGTGTCAGGTGAATGCGCGTTCTCATTTCAGGTAAATATGCGCTCTTATTGGCAGGCGTGTCAGGTGAATGCGCGCTCTTATTTCTGGGGCGTGTCAGGTGAAAATGCGCTCTCATTTCCGGGCGTGTGAGGTGAATGCGCGCTCTCATTTCCGGGCGTGTGAGGTGAATGCGCGCTCTCATTTCCGGGCGTGTGAGGTGAATGCGCGCTCTCATTTCCGGGTGTGTCAGGTGAAAATGCGCTCTCATTTCCGGGCGTGTGAGGTGAATGCGCGCTCTCATTTCCGGGACGTGTCAGGTGAATGCGCGCTCTCATTTCCGGGCGTGCGTGGTGAATGCGCGCTCTCATTTCCGGGCGTGCGTGGTGAATGCGCGCTCTCATTTCCGGGCGTGCGTGGTGAATGCGTTCTCGATGCACAGGACGATGTACTGGGCGCTGCAGGAGCTGGAGGTTTGATGGAGCAGGAGTCCCGTGCTCAGGGACGACGCCCAGCCGCTCACTGCCCGGTCGCCCGCCCTCCACGTCTCGCAGTAGTTGTCCGTCTGGCGCTGGCCCGTGGAGCTGGAGCCGTGCCACACCATCTTCTCCGGCCTGAGGAGGGACAGTTCTTCAGTAACCCTGGGAGACCTTTAAACCTTCTCGGTCCCCGTGACTCACCAGGCGCTGTCCCTGAGAATGTCTCGTCCGTCGAAGGAGTAGATGGGAACGTTCTCCCTCAGTTTGCGGGCGTCGTCTCCGAAGATCGACTCCCAGTTTTCAAACAGAAGTTGACCCTTGAAGGGAAAAAAAAGAGACAAAATGTCAAAATGAGACTGCTGTGTGCGTCTAACTGTCGCCCTTCGAGGCAATTGCTCTTGTGATTTCGGGCGTTACAAAAATAAATGGACTTGAATTGAATGCCGAAGCGTTTTATCGTCCGAGAACCAGGAAGTGCGGCGTTAGCGTGCTAGCTGCCGTGGCTAAACGCTGCTTGGTCTGCTGAAAGTGCTTATTATCTCGTCACGGTGAATAGTTAGGATCATAATTAGGAATGTGTTAAGAAAGCCGACTAGCAATCTGGTCCGGAGCCTTTAATTTGCTTTGCCGGAGCGTACGCACCTTCAGATTGAGGATGCGGTGTCCATCTCGGTCCGACTTGCGCACGATGGTGTAGAGGTCCTGCAGTTTGGAGGACAGAAAGGCCCTGAACGTCCCTTTGAGGCCCACGGCTCGGGCCTGTTGGAAACACTGGAAATCTGCCCCTCGAATGCCCCTCATGTTCCCGGACTGAGGCAAGTTCAGCGCGATCAGGTGTAACTGTGGAGAACATGGGACGGGGCAGAGGACGGAGTGGAGGCGGTCAGAACTCGGACCGTCGCTGCCAAAAATATACATATACGGAAAAGTACTGGTAAAAAAGAAAAAGGTGAGGATCAAAACTCACCCCTGTGGCTCCGGTCTCCAGGTGAGGGTTCAGGTTCGGGTTGGGTCTCCTCTGCGGAGTCACTGCAGGGTAAGGATAGCGGTTCTGCGTCCTGTCGGGGGCCTGGCTGCTGTCCGTGTGCCCGGCCTGCGAGAGCCGCGGGTCGGGGAAGCGCGGGTCGAAGCGCGGGGGGTACGCCGGCTCCGGACTGTACGCGGGAGGCTCCAACGGCCGGATGACGCTCTCGGAGTAGTGTCCCGCGCCGTTGTTCTGGCCCTGGTCCCGGCTCTGGTCCCGGCTCTGGTCCCGGCTCTGGTCCCGGCTCTGGTCCCGGCTCTGGTCGGGGTTGTGAGCGGGGGACTGAGGGTAGACCACCACTGGAGGAGGGTGCACTTCTGCCACCTCGTTCTCCAGATCTCTGAAGAAGGGATTGTAGTCGCCGAGCTGTGAAACGGGAAAAAAAACACAATTCACTTTCGGAGCCACAAACGGTCATGAACGTTCAATCACAACTTGACGTGCAGAAAGCAGAAGATGGATCCGTCTCGAACTCTTTCTGCTGTTTTGGTCTCATCGATACAAAGTTAGGACATCAACCGATTTTTTGGCCCTTGTTTAGCTCTTGTTTTGCCCTCGTTTGGCTCTTGTTTGGGCCCTTGTTTGGCCCTTGTTTGGCCCTTGGCGTCGTTTCCATTCACAGACACAGTTGTTTTTTGTAGAAGAGCTGCTTCTCACAGTGTCTTGCTCAAGGACACAAGGTCAGTAAAGGTTCATACGGCGGAGAGTCACAGAGCGTGTTCTTCTGCCTCTGGAACAGCCTAAGCCTCTGGAACAGCCTAAGCCTCTGGAACAGCCTCTGGAACAGCCTAAGCCTCTGGAACAGCCTCTGGAACAGCCTAAGCCTCTGGAACAGCCTCTGGAACAGCCTCTGGAACAGCCTCTGGAACAGCCTAAGCCTCTGGAACAGCCTCTGGAACAGCCTCTGGAACAGCCTGGAGTCGCCGTCTTCATCACACGGTTGTTTATGGCTCATAAAGTGGATTTGATCGATAGATTTGATGTTAACATTAAATTAAAGGCAGAGGATGGACTTTGTGTCGAGACCGTGGATCACTTCAACTCTGCTTCAGTCAGCAATATGAGAGATGCAGAGGAGGAGCAGAGGAGGAGCAGAGGAGGAGCAGAGGAGGAGCAGAGGAGGAGCAGAGGAGGAGCAGAGGAGGAGAGGAGGAGGAGCAGAGGAGGAGGAGCAGAGGAGGAGAGGAGGAGGAGCAGAGGAGGAGGAGCAGAGGAGGAGAGGAGGAGGAGCAGAGGAGGAGAGGAGGAGCAGAGGAGGAGAGGAGGAGGAGCAGAGGAGGAGGAGCAGAGGAGGAGAGGAGGAGGAGCAGAGGAGGAGAGGAGGAGGAGCAGAGGAGGAGGAGCAGAGGAGGAGCAGAGGAGGAGCAGAGGAGGAGAGGAGGAGCAGAGGAGGAGCAGAGGAGGAGCAGAGGAGGAGGAGCAGAGGAGGAGAGGAGGAGAGGAGGAGCAGAGGAGGAGGAGCAGGGGAGGAGAGGAGGAGCAGAGGAGGAGGAGCAGAGGAGGAGCAGAGGAGGGGGAGAGGAGGAGCAGAGGAGGGGGAGAGGAGGAGAGGAGGAGCAGGGGAGGAGCAGAGGAGGAGCAGAGGAGAAGAGGAGGAGCAGAGGAGGGGGAGAGGAGGAGAGGAGGAGCAGGGGAGGAGCAGAGGACTCACCAGGACTTGCCGGATGCCCTCCCGCACTCGCAGATACAGGTCGGCCTTGTCCAGGATGTAGATGAGACTTCCCTCAGGCTGACCACGAGCAGTGGTCATCATGAGGTCAAAGGAGCTCAGAACAGTCACCTGGACAAAGAGTTCAAGGGTTTTATTCACTTTAAGACCAATAATTCCTAATGAGGTTTGTATGTTATTATGATGTATGATAATGATAATGATGTCTTATAAGTTTAGGATTCTTAACCTGTTCCCATCCACCCGCGCGCCGGCGCGCACTTACCAAATTGCAAAGTTCTCTTACATCATCACTTTTATTTATGTGGTCAATACCAGCAAGTTATACATCATTTTAAAGCTTATTTTCTCTATTCTTTTACATTGAATAATATGCCCCAAGAAGCAATTGCCAATAGTTTGTGAGAAAGTCTCAACTTTTACAAACGCATGTCCAGTTTGTGTTTATGACGGACGAAACGGCTTTAATTCTGTACATCCTTGTCTCAGTCTGTCCGTAAGGATCCATAGAACAACAATATCCACTTGTATTTTTCCTGAAGTTTTCCGATTTCAAGATATTGTCAAGTAAACAAAGTTTTCTTCGATGACGATAGTCAGAGAATGCGTTCGTCCGGCGCATTTCTCCGTCCATAACAAATGACCTGTTTGACTTATAAGATGGTGTTTGGCATCGATCCTCAGACTCTTACCTACAGAATGAGACCATCCACGGATTTGTTCTCTACAGCCTCCGGAGGAAAAAATGCGCCGCTTCCGAAGCGCGCGTCCATCTTTGTTTTTAGCCCTTAGCTACTGCTAACATTCACGTAGGAGACTTTGATTGACATATTATTCTAGCCAATAAGAATAGCTTTCGAATGGTAGGCGGGACAAAGGCCTTATTCACACAGAATTCTCCCTGTTCTCGTGCGTAAGGCTGTCAGAGCCTAGATATTTCTGCATTTTGAGACTAAATTTTACGCATCACGTTTTCTGATTTTATTAGCCTTTTGGAAGCGCATTTTGTTAGATATACGTATAATAGTATCAATACAAAAATAAAATTTAAATATTATAATTTTTTTATTTTATTCTTTAACCTCTATATGGGAAATTCATGGCTGGAGGTCATAGCGCCCTCTGCAGTGCTGGAGGTCATAGCGCCCTCTGCAGTGCTGGAGGTCATAGGGCCCTCTGCTGTGCTGGAGGTCATAGCGCCCTCTGCAGTGCTGGAGGTCATAGGGCCCTCTGCTGTGCTGGAGGTCATAGCGCCCTCTGCAGTGCTGGAGGTCATAGTGCCCTCTGCTGTGCTGGAGGTCATAGTGCCCTCTGCAGTGCTGGAGGTCATAGTGCCCTCTGCAGTGCTGGAGGTCATAGTGCCCTCTGCAGTGCTGGAGGTCATAGCGCCCTCTGCAGTGCTGGAGGTCATAGTGCCCTCTGCAGTGCTGGAGGTCATAGCGCCTCTGCAGTGCTGGAGGTCATAGTGCCCTCTGCAGTGCTGGAGGTCATAGGGCCCTCTGCAGTGCTGGAGGTCATAGCGCCCTCTGCAGTGCTGGAGGTCATAGCGCCTCTGCAGTGCTGGAGGTCATAGTGCCCTCTGCAGTGCTGGAGGTCATAGCGCCCTCTGCAGTGCTGGAGGTCATAGTGCCCTCTGCTGTGCTGGAGGTCATAGTGCCCTCTGCTGTGCTGGAGGTCATAGCGCCCTCTGCAGTGCTGGAGGTCATAGCGCCCTCTGCAGTGCTGGAGGTCATAGCGCCCTCTGCAGTGCTGGAGGTCATAGTGCCCTCTGCAGTGCTGGAGGTCATAGTGCCCTCTGCAGTGCTGGAGGTCATAGCGCCCTCTGCAGTGCTGGAGGTCATAGTGCCCTCTGCAGTGCTGGAGGTCATAGTGCCCTCTGCAGTGCTGGAGGTCATAGTGCCCTCTGCAGTGCTGGAGGTCATAGTGCCCTCTGCAGTGCTAGAGGTCATAGCGCCCTCTGCAGTGCTGGAGGTCATAGTGCCCTCTGCAGTGCTGGAGGTCATAGTGCCCTCTGCAGTGCTGGAGGTCATAGCGCCCTCTGCAGTGCTGGAGGTCATAGCGCCCTCTGCAGTGCTGGAGGTCATAGGGCCCTCTGCAGTGCTGGAGGTCATAGTGCCCTCTGCAGTGCTGGAGGTCATAGCGCCCTCTGCAGTGCTGGAGGTCATAGTGCCCTCTGCAGTGCTGGAGGTCATAGTGCCCTCTGCAGTGCTGGAGGTCATACTGCCCTCTGCAGTGCTGGAGGTCATAGTGCCCTCTGCAGTGCTGGAGGTCATAGCGCCCTCTGCAGTGCTGGAGGTCATAGCGCCCTCTGCAGTGCTGGAGGTCATGTTACAGCTGTGTTGACCCAGCTCTGGGTCATGTGCCTGAATGTGAGATCCTCTGGAGGAGCTCAGAGCAGAGCCGCTGGAGGAAGAGTCTCAGAGGGACACGGCTCCTGGAGAATGAAGTACAGACTTACCCCAGAGGAGTGTCCAGGAGAGCCAGGGGGACCCTGAGGCCCTGGAGGGCCAGGGACTGTCACCGCTGCAGGACAGAGGGTTACATTTAACATCTGCTTAAATCAGATCATGGTCACAGCAGCAGGACTCACGTGGATATCCGCCAGGAACTGATGACCCAGGGTTTCCTGGGAGCCCGGGGGGACCAGGGGCCCCCGGCCGTCCATCGTAACCCACACCAGGAACTCCAGGAGGACCCTGGGGTCCAGGAAAGCCTACCACCGAGTCGCCCTTCGGACCCTGAGAGACGAGACAATTAGTCCTAGTTTATTCAGGGCTTAATCCTGGTTCAGACCTGGTTTAGTCCTGGTTTAGCCCTGGTTTAGTCCTGGTTTAGCCCTGGTTTAGTCCTGGTTTAGACCTGGTATAGACCTGGTTAAGACCTGGTTTAGTCCTGGTTTAGTCCTGGTTTAATCCTGGTTTAGTCCTGGTTTAGTCCTGGTTTAGACCTGGTATAGACCTGGTTAAGACCTGGTTTAGTCCTGGTTTAGTCCTGGTTTAGACCTGGTTTAGTCCTGGTTTAGCCCTGGTTTAGACCTGGTTTAATCCTGGTTTAGTCCTGGTTTAGACCTGGTTTAGACCTGGTTTAGCCCTGGTTTAGTTCTGGTTTAGTCCTGATTTAGTCCTAATTTAGTCCTGATTTAGTCCTGGTTTAGACCTGGTTTAGACCTGGTTTAATCCTGGTTTAGACCTGGTTTAGTCCTGTTTTTTCCCTGGTTTGGACCTAGTTTAGTCCTGGTTTAGACCTGGTTTAGACCTGGTTTAATCCTGGTTTAGACCTGTTTTTTTCCTGGTTTAGTCCTGATTTAGTCCTGATTTAGTCCTGGTTTAGTCCTGGTTTAGACCTGGTGTAGCCCTGGTTTAGTCCTCGTTTATACCTGGTTTAGCCCTGGTTTGGTCCTGGTTTAGCCCTGGTTTAGCCCTGGTTTAGTCCTGGTTTAGCTCTGGTTTAGCCCTGGTTAAGTCCTGGTTTAGACCTGGTTTAGTCCTGGTTTAGTCCTGGTTTAGACCTGGTTTAGTCCTGGTTTAGACCTGGTTTAGTCCTGGTTTAGTCCTGGTTTAGACCTGGTTTAGTCCTGGTTTAGACCTGGTTTAGCCCTGGTTTAGTCCTGGTTTGGACCTGGTTTAGACCTGGTTTAGTACTGATTTAGACCTGGTTTGGACCTGGTTTAGTCCTGGTTTAGACCTGGTTTAGACCTGGTTTAGACCTGGTTTAGTACTGATTTAGACCTGGTTTAGTCCTGGTTTAGACCTGGTTTAGTACTGATTTAGACCTGGTTTAGTACTGATTTAGACCTGGTTTAGACCTGGTTTAGTCCTGGTTTAGACCTGGTTTAGACCTGGTTTAGACCTGGTTTAGTCCTGGTTTAGACCTGGTTTAGTACTGATTTAGACCTGGTTTAGTACTGATTTAGACCTGGTTTAGACCTGGTTTAGTACTGATTTAGACCTGATTTAGACCTGGTTTAGACCTGGTTTAGTCCTGGTTTAGTCCTGGTTTAGTCCTGATTTAGACCTGGTTTAGACCTGGTTTAATCCTGGTTTAGTCCTGGTTTAGTTCTGGTTTAGTCCTGGTTTAGACCTGGTTTAGACCTGGTTTAGACCTGGTTTAGTCCTGGTTTAGTCCTGGTTTAGACCTGGTTTAGTCCTGGTTTAGCCCTGGTTTAGACCTGGTTTAATCCTGGTTTAGTCCTGGTTTAGTTCTGGTTTAGTCCTGGTTTAGCCCTGGTTTAGACCTGGTTTAGACCTGGTTTAATCCTGGTTTAGACCTGGTTTTTTCCTGGTTTAGTTCTGGTTTAGTCCTGATTTAGACCTGGTTTAGACCTGGTTTAGACCTGGTTTAATCCTGGTTTAGACCTGGTTTTTTCCTGGTTTAGTTCTGGTTTAGTCCTGATTTAGACCTGGTTTAATCCTGGTTTAGACCTGGTTTTTTCCTGGTTTAGTTCTGGTTTAGTCCTGATTTAGTCCTAATTTAGTCCTGATTTAGTCCTGGTTTAGACCTGGTTTAGACCTGGTTTAGTCCTGTTTTTTCCCTGGTTTGGACCTAGTTTAGTCCTGGTTTAGACCTGGTTTAGACCTGGTTTAATCCTGGTTTAGACCTGTTTTTTTCCTGGTTTAGTCCTGATTTAGTCCTGATTTAGTCCTGGTTTAGTCCTGGTTTAGACCTGGTGTAGCCCTGGTTTAGTCCTCGTTTAGACCTGGTTTAGCCCTGGTTTGGTCCTGGTTTAGCCCTGGTTTAGCCCTGGTTTAGTCCTGGTTTAGCTCTGGTTTAGCCCTGGTTTAGTCCTGGTTTAGACCTGGTTTTGACCTGGTTTAGTCCTGGTTTAGACCTGGTTTAGTCCTGGTTTAGACCTGGTTTAGTCCTGGTTTAGTCCTGGTTTAGCCCTGGTTTAGTCCTGGTTTAGACCTGGTTTAGTCCTGGTTTAATCCTGGTTTAGACCTGGTTTAGTCCTGGTTTAGACCTGGTTTAGCCCTGGTTTAGTCCTGGTTTAGACCTGGTTTAGTCCTGGTTTAGACCTGGTTTAGTCCTGGTTTAATCCTGGTTTAGACCTGGTTTAGTCCTGGTTTAGACCTGGTTTAGCCCTGGTTTAGTCCTGATTTAGACCTGGTTTAGACCTGGTTTAGTACTGATTTAGACCTGGTTTAGACCTGGTTTGGTACTGATTTAGACCTGGTTTGGACCTGGTTTAGTCCTGGTTTAGACCTGGTTTAGACCTGGTTTAGACCTGGTTTAGTACTGATTTAGACCTGGTTTAGACCTGGTTTAGTCCTGGTTTAGACCTGGTTTAGTACTGATTTAGACCTGGTTTAGTACTGATTTAGACCTGGTTTAGACCTGGTTTAGTCCTGGTTTAGACCTGGTTTAGACCTGGTTTAGACCTGGTTTAGTCCTGGTTTAGACCTGGTTTAGTCCTGATTTAGACCTGGTTTAGACCTGGTTTAGTCCTGGTTTAGTACTGATTTAGACCTGGTTTAGACCTGGTTTAGTCCTGGTTTAGACCTGGTTTAGACCTGGTTTAGTACTGATTTAGACCTGGTTTAGACCTGGTTTAGTACTGATTTAGACCTGGTTTAGACCTGGTTTGGACCTGGTTTAGACCTGGTTTAGTACTGATTTAGACCTGGTTTAGACCTGGTTTAGTCCTGGTTTAGACCTGGTTTAGACCTGGTTTAGTACTGATTTAGACCTGGTTTAGACCTGGTTTAGTACTGATTTAGACCTGGTTTAGACCTGGTTTGGACCTGGTTTAGACCTGGTTTAGTACTGATTTAGACCTGGTTTAGACCTGGTTTAGACCTGGTTTAGACCTGGTTTAGTCCTGGTTTAGTCCTGATTTAGACCTGGTTTAGACCTGGTTTAGTCCTGGTTTAGACCTGGTTTAGACCTGGTTTAGTACTGATTTAGACCTGGTTTAGACCTGGTTTAGTACTGATTTAGACCTGGTTTAGACCTGGTTTGGACCTGGTTTAGACCTGGTTTAGTACTGATTTAGACCTGGTTTAGACCTGGTTTAGTCCTGGTTTAGACCTGGTTTAGCTCTGTACTCACAGGTAGTCCTGGTGGTCCAGCAGGTCCAGGTGGTCCATGTGGGATGGAGTTTGGATCAAACGAGCCTCCGCTGGGCTCTCCCTTCTCTCCCTTCAGGCCGGTGTCTCCTTGCGCCCCCTTCAGGTCATTCTGGGGTCAAACACCAGCACGTCAGGAACACAAGGAACACATTTGATATTCATTGAATCAGAAACATCAGACTCACCAGATACGAGTACACGTCAAAGCTGCCTGATCCTGCACACAACCAGGGACAAGTGTTCAGGTGGAAGTGAATGTGTTCAGGTGAAAGTGAATGTGTTCAGGTGAAAGTTAATGTGTTCAGGTGAAAGTTAATGTGTTCAGGTGAAAGTAAATGTGTTCAGGTGAAAGTAAATGTGTTCAGGTGAAAGTTAATGTGTTCAGGTGAAAGTTAATGTCTCCATGTGAAAGTAAATGTGTTCAGGTGAAAGTAAATGTGTCCAGGTGAAAGTTAATGTGTTCAGGTGAAAGTGAATGTGTTCAGGTGAAAGTAAATGTGTTCAGGTGAAAGTAAATGTGTTCAGGTGAAAGTAAATGTGTCCAGGTGAAAGTTAATGTGTTCAGGTGAAAGTGAATGTGTCCAGGTGAAAGTTAATGTGTTCAGGTGAAAGTGAATGTGTTCAGGTGAAAGTAAATGTGTTCAGGTGAAAGTAAATGTGTTCAGGTGAAAGTAAATGTGTTCAGGTGAAAGTAAATGTGTCCGGGTGAAAGTTAATGTGTTCAGGTGAAAGTGAAGGTGTTCAGGTGAAAGTAAATGTGTTCAGGTGAAAGTAAATGTGTTCAGGTGAAAGTAAATGTGTTCAGGTGAAAGTAAATGTGTTCAGGTGAAAGTTAATGTGTTCAGGTGAAAGTTAATGTCTCCATGTGAAAGTAAATGTGTTCAGGTGAAAGTAAATGTGTCCAGGTGAAAGTGAATGTGTTCAGGTGAAAGTGAATGTGTTCAGGTGAAAGTTAATGTGTTCAGGTGAAAGTTAATGTGTTCAGGTGAAAGTAAATGTGTTCAGGTGAAAGTAAATGTGTTCAGGTGAAAGTTAATGTGTTCAGGTGAAAGTTAATGTCTCCATGTGAAAGTAAATGTGTTCAGGTGAAAGTAAATGTGTCCAGGTGAAAGTTAATGTGTTCAGGTGAAAGTGAATGTGTTCAGGTGAAAGTAAATGTGTTCAGGTGAAAGTAAATGTGTTCAGGTGAAAGTAAATGTGTCCAGGTGAAAGTTAATGTGTTCAGGTGAAAGTGAATGTGTCCAGGTGAAAGTTAATGTGTTCAGGTGAAAGTGAATGTGTTCAGGTGAAAGTTAATGTGTTCAGGTGAAAGTAAATGTGTCCAGGTGAAAGTTAATGTCTCCATGTGAAAGTTAATGTGTTCAGGTGAAAGTTAATGTGTTCAGGTGAAAGTTATTGTGTTCAGGTGAAAGTAAATGTGTCCAGGTGAAAGTCAATGTGTTCAGGTGAAAGTAAATGTGTTCAGGTGAAAGTAAATATGTTCAGGTGAAAGTAAATGTGTTCAGGTGAAAGTAAATGTGTTCAGGTGAAAGTTAATGTCTCCATGTGAAAGTAAATGTGTTCAGGTGAAAGTTAATGTGTTCAGGTGAAAGTTAATGTGTTCAGGTGAAAGTAAATGTGTTCAGGTGAAAGTAAATGTGTTCAGGTGAAAGTTAATGTGTTCAGGTGAAAGTTAATGTCTCCATGTGAAAGTAAATGTGTTCAGGTGAAAGTAAATGTGTCCAGGTGAAAGTTAATGTGTTCAGGTGAAAGTGAATGTGTTCAGGTGAAAGTAAATGTGTTCAGGTGAAAGTAAATGTGTTCAGGTGAAAGTAAATGTGTCCAGGTGAAAGTTAATGTGTTCAGGTGAAAGTGAATGTGTCCAGGTGAAAGTGAATGTGTTCAGGTGAAAGTGAATGTGTTCAGGTGAAAGTTAATGTGTTCAGGTGAAAGTAAATGTGTTCAGGTGAAAGTAAATGTGTCCAGGTGAAAGTGAATGTGTTCAGGTGAAAGTGAATGTGTTCAGGTGAAAGTTAATGTGTTCAGGTGAAAGTAAATGTGTTCAGGTGAAAGTAAATGTGTCCAGGTGAAAGTCAATGTGTTCAGGTGAAAGTTAATGTGTTCAGGTGAAAGTAAATGTGTCCAGGTGAAAGTCAATGTGTTCAGGTGAAAGTAAATGTGTTCAGGTGAAAGTAAATATGTTCAGGTGAAAGTAAATGTGTTCAGGTGAAAGTAAATATGTTCAGGTGAAAGTAAATGTGTTCAGGTGAAAGTAAATGTGTCCAGGTGAAAGTTAATGTGTTCAGGTGAAAGTGAATGTGTTCAGGTGAAAGTAAATGTGTTCAGGTGAAAGTAAATGTGTCCAGGTGAAAGTTAATGTGTTCAGGTGAAAGTGAATGTGTTCAGGTGAAAGTAAATGTGTTCAGGTGAAAGTAAATGTGTTCAGGTGAAAGTTAATGTGTTCAGGTGAAAGTGAATGTGTCCAGGTGAAAGTGAATGTGTCCAGGTGAAAGTTAATGTCTCCATGTGAAAGTTAATGTGTTCAGGTGAAAGTTAATGTGTCCAGGTGAAAGTCAATGTGTTCAGGTGAAAGTTAATGTGTTCAGGTGAAAGTTATTGTGTTCAGGTGAAAGTAAATGTGTCCAGGTGAAAGTCAATGTGTTCAGGTGAAAGTAAATGTGTTCAGGTGAAAGTAAATATGTTCAGGTGAAAGTAAATGTGTTCAGGTGAAAGTAAATGTGTTCAGGTGAAAGTTAATGTCTCCATGTGAAAGTAAATGTGTTCAGGTGAAAGTAAATGTGTCCAGGTGAAAGTTAATGTGTTCAGGTGAAAGTTAATGTGTTCAGGTGAAAGTTAATGTGTTCAGGTGAAAGTAAATGTGTTCAGGTGAAAGTAAATGTGTTCAGGTGAAAGTTAATGTGTTCAGGTGAAAGTTAATGTCTCCATGTGAAAGTAAATGTGTTCAGGTGAAAGTAAATGTGTCCAGGTGAAAGTTAATGTGTTCAGGTGAAAGTGAATGTGTTCAGGTGAAAGTAAATGTGTTCAGGTGAAAGTAAATGTGTTCAGGTGAAAGTAAATGTGTCCAGGTGAAAGTTAATGTGTTCAGGTGAAAGTGAATGTGTCCAGGTGAAAGTGAATGTGTTCAGGTGAAAGTGAATGTGTTCAGGTGAAAGTTAATGTGTTCAGGTGAAAGTAAATGTGTTCAGGTGAAAGTAAATGTGTCCAGGTGAAAGTGAATGTGTTCAGGTGAAAGTGAATGTGTTCAGGTGAAAGTTAATGTGTTCAGGTGAAAGTAAATGTGTTCAGGTGAAAGTAAATGTGTCCAGGTGAAAGTCAATGTGTTCAGGTGAAAGTTAATGTGTTCAGGTGAAAGTAAATGTGTCCAGGTGAAAGTCAATGTGTTCAGGTGAAAGTAAATGTGTTCAGGTGAAAGTAAATATGTTCAGGTGAAAGTAAATGTGTTCAGGTGAAAGTAAATATGTTCAGGTGAAAGTAAATGTGTTCAGGTGAAAGTAAATGTGTCCAGGTGAAAGTTAATGTGTTCAGGTGAAAGTGAATGTGTTCAGGTGAAAGTAAATGTGTTCAGGTGAAAGTAAATGTGTCCAGGTGAAAGTTAATGTGTTCAGGTGAAAGTGAATGTGTTCAGGTGAAAGTAAATGTGTTCAGGTGAAAGTAAATGTGTTCAGGTGAAAGTAAATGTGTCCAGGTGAAAGTTAATGTGTTCAGGTGAAAGTGAATGTGTCCAGGTGAAAGTGAATGTGTCCAGGTGAAAGTTAATGTGTTCAGGTGAAAGTGAATGTGTTCAGGTGAAAGTTAATGTGTTCAGGTGAAAGTAAATGTGTTCAGGTGAAAGTAAATGTGTCCAGGTGAAAGTTAATGTGTTCAGGTGAAAGTGAATGTGTTCAGGTGAAAGTTAATGTGTCCAGGTGAAAGTCAATGTGTTCAGGTGAAAGTTAATGTGTTCAGGTGAAAGTTATTGTGTTCAGGTGAAAGTAAATGTGTCCAGGTGAAAGTCAATGTGTTCAGGTGAAAGTAAATGTGTTCAGGTGAAAGTTAATATGTTCAGGTGAAAGTAAATGTGTTCAGGTGAAAGTAAATGTGTTCAGGTGAAAGTAAATATGTTCAGGTGAAAGTTAATGTGTTCAGGTGAAAGTAAATGTGTTCAGGTGAAAGTAAATGTGTTCAGGTGAAAGTAAATGTGTTCAGGTGAAAGTAAATGTGTTCAGGTGAAAGTAAATGTGTTCAGGTGAAAGTAAATGTGTTCAGGTGAAAGTTAATGTGTTCAGGTGAAAGTGAATGTGTTCAGGTGAAAGTAAATGTGTTCAGGTGAAAGTAAATGTGTTCAGGTGAAAGTAAATGTGTCCAGGTGAAAGTTAATGTGTTCAGGTGAAAGTGAATGTGTCCAGGTGAAAGTTAATGTGTTCAGGTGAAAGTGAATGTGTTCAGGTGAAAGTTAATGTGTTCAGGTGAAAGTAAATGTGTTCAGGTGAAAGTAAATGTGTCCAGGTGAAAGTTAATGTGTTCAGGTGAAAGTGAATGTGTTCAGGTGAAAGTTAATGTCTCCATGTGAAAGTTAATGTGTTCAGGTGAAAGTTAATGTGTCCAGGTGAAAGTCAATGTGTTCAGGTGAAAGTTAATGTGTTCAGGTGAAAGTTATTGTGTTCAGGTGAAAGTAAATGTGTCCAGGTGAAAGTCAATGTGTTCAGGTGAAAGTAAATGTGTTCAGGTGAAAGTAAATATGTTCAGGTGAAAGTAAATGTGTTCAGGTGAAAGTAAATATGTTCAGGTGAAAGTAAATGTGTTCAGGTGAAAGTAAATGTGTTCAGGTGAAAGTAAATATGTTCAG
This sequence comes from Eucyclogobius newberryi, assembly GCF_026437365.1. NCBI lineage: Eukaryota > Metazoa > Chordata > Actinopteri > Gobiiformes > Gobiidae > Eucyclogobius > Eucyclogobius newberryi. The sequence goes on from NW_027315768.1 coordinate 35,576,677, forward strand.
GTGAAAGTTAATGTGTTCAGGTGAAAGTAAATGTGTTCAGGTGAAAGTAAATGTGTTCAGGTGAAAGTAAATGTGTTCAGGTGAAAGTAAATGTGTTCAGGTGAAAGTAAATGTGTTCAGGTGAAAGTTAATGTGTTCAGGTGAAAGTTAATGTCTCCATGTGAAAGTTAATGTGTTCAGGTGAAAGTTAATGTGTTCAGGTGAAAGTAAATGTGTTCAGGTGAAAGTAAATGTGTTCAGGTGAAAGTAAATGTGTTCAGGTGAAAGTTAATGTCTCCATGTGAAAGTAAATGTGTTCAGGTGAAAGTAAATGTGTTCAGGTGAAAGTCAATGTGTTCAGGTGAAAGTTAATGTGTTCAGGTGAAAGTTAATGTGTTCAGGTGAAAGTTAATGTCTCCATGTGAAAGTAAATGTGTTCAGGTGAAAGTTAATGTGTTGAGGTGAAAGTTAATGTCTCCATGTGAAAGTAAATGTGTTCAGGTGAAAGTAAATGTGTTCAGGTGAAAGTTAATGTGTTCAGGTGAAAGTTAATGTGTTCAGGTGAAAGTTAATGTCTCCATGTGAAAGTTAATGTGTTCAGGTGAAAGTTAATGTGTTCAGGTGAAAGTAAATGTGTTCAGGTGAAAGTTAATGTGTCCAGGTGAAAGTTAATGTGTTCAGGTGAAAGTTAATGTGTTCAGGTGAAAGTTAATGTGTTCAGGTGAAAGTAAATGTGTTCAGGTGAAAGTTAATGTGTTCAGGTGAAAGTTAATGTCTCCATGTGAAAGTAAATGTGTTCAGGTGAAAGTTAATGTGTTCAGGTGAAAGTTAATGTGTTCAGGTGAAAGTAAATGTGTTCAGGTGAAAGTCAATGTGTTCAGGTGAAAGTAAATGTGTTCAGGTGAAAGTTAATGTGTTCAGGTGAAAGTAAATGTGTTCAGGTGAAAGTCAATGTGTTCAGGTGAAAGTTAATGTGTTCAGGTGAAAGTTTATGTGTTCAGGTGAAAGTTAATGTCTCCATGTGAAAGTTAATGTGTTCAGGTGAAAGTTAATGTCTCCATGTGAAAGTAAATGTGTTCAGGTGAAAGTAAATGTGTTCAGGTGAAAGTAAATGTGTTCAGGTGAAAGTCAATGTGTTCAGGTGAAAGTTAATGTGTTCAGGTGAAAGTTAATGTCTCCATGTGAAAGTAAATGTGTTCAGGTGAAAGTTAATGTCTCCATGTGAAAGTAAATGTGTTCAGGTGAAAGTTAATGTGTTCAGGTGAAAGTAAATGTGTTCAGGTGAAAGTTAATGTGTTCAGGTGAAATTTAATGTCTCCATGTGAAAGTAAATGTGTTCAGGTGAAAGTTAATGTCTCCATGTGAAAGTAAATGTGTTCAGGTGAAAGTTAATGTGTTCAGGTGAAAGTTAATGTGTTCAGGTGAAAGTTAATGTGTTCAGGTGAAAGTTAATGTGTCCAGGTGAAAGTTAATGTCTCCATGTGAAAGTAAATGTGTTCAGGTGAAAGTTAATGTGTTCAGGTGAAAGTTAAAGTGTTCAGGTGAAAGTTAATGTGTTCAGGTGAAAGTTAATGTGTTCAGGTGAAAGTTAATGTGTTCAGGTGAAAGTTAATGTGTTCAGGTGAAAGTTAATGTGTTCAGGTGAAAGTCTATGTGTCCATGTGAAAGTTAATGTGTTCAGGTGAAAGTTAATGTGTTCAGGTGAAAGTTAATGTGTTCAGGTGAAAGTTAATGTGTTCAGGTGAAAGTAAATGTGTTCAGGTGAAAGTTAATGTGTCCAGGTGAAAGTTAATGTGTTCAGGTGAAAGTTAATGTCTCCATGTGAAAGTAAATGTGTTCAGGTGAAAGTTAATGTGTTCAGGTGAAAGTAAATGTGTTCAGGTGAAAGTTAACGTCTCCATGTGAAAGTAAATGTGTTCAGGTGAAAGTTAATGTGTTCAGGTTGAAGTTGATGTGTCCAGGTAAAAGTTAAAGTGTTCAGGTGAAAGTTAATGTGTTCAGGTGAAAGTTAATGTGTTCAGGTGAAAGTTAATGTGTCCATGTGAAAGTTAATGTGTTCAGGTGAAAGTTAATGTGTTCAGGTGAAAGTGAATGTGTTCAGGTGAAAGTTAATGTGTTCAGATGAAAGTTAATGTGTCCATGTGAAAGTTAATGTGTCCATGTGAAAGTTAATGTGTTCAGGTGAAAGTGAATGTGTTCAGGTGAAAGTTAATGTGTTCAGGTGAAAGTAAATGTGTTCAGGTGAAAGTTAATGTCTCCATGTGAAAGTAAATGTGTTCAGGTGAAAGTTAATGTGTTCAGGTGAAAGTTAATGTGTTCAGGTGAAAGTTAATGTGTTCAGGTGAAAGTTAATGTCTCCATGTGAAAGTAAATGTGTTCAGGTGAAAGTTAATGTGTTCAGGTTGAAGTTGATGTGTCCAGGTAAAAGTTAAAGTGTTCAGGTGAAAGTTAATGTGTTCAGGTGAAAGTTAATGTGTTCAGGTGAAAGTTAATGTGTTCAGGTGAAAGTTAATGTGTCCATGTGAAAGTTAATGTGTTCAGGTGAAAGTTAATGTGTTCAGGTGAAAGTTAATGTGTTCAGATGAAAGTTAATGTGTCCATGTGAAAGTTAATGTGTCCATGTGAAAGTTAATGTGTTCAGGTGAAAGTTAATGTGTCCAAGTGGAAATAAAAGTACAGAGTTTATCCTTGTTGGGCGTTATGCGTTGGGCGTTATGCGTTGGGCGTTATGCGTTGGACGTTATGCGTTGGGCGTTCTGCGTTGGGCGTTCTGCGTTGGGCGTTCTGCGTTGGACGTTATGCGTTGGGCGTTATGCGTTGGGCGTTCTGCGTTGGGCGTTCTGCGTTGGACGTTATGCGTTGGGCGTTATGCGTTGGGCGTTCTGCGTTGGGCGTTATGCGTTGGGCGTTATGCGTTGGGCGTTCTGCGTTGGACGTTATGCGTTGGGCGTTATGCGTTGGGCGTTATGCGTTGGGCGTTATGCGTTGGGCGTTATGCGTTGGACGTTATGCGTTGGGCGTTATGCGTTGGGCGTTCTGCGTTGGGCGTTCTGCGTTGGGCGTTATGCGTTGGGCGTTATGCGTTGGGCGTTCTGCGTTGGGCGTTATGCGTTGGGCGTTATGCGTTGGGCGTTATGCGTTGGGCGTTATGCGTTGGGCGTTATGCGTTGGGCCTGTCATGTGTATTACAGATTATTGACATGTGGAGGTGAGAGAGTCAAACCTGGCACTCCTGGCACTCCTCGCTCTCCTTGGTCTCCTTTCTCTCCTTTCTGACCTGAACGTTTCAAAATGTAGATTTTAAATGTATAAGAGATGTTTTCTACATAAATCCATAATGAAATGTGATTATTGTGCAGAGACGTACCTCCAGAACTCCTGGCGTTGTCTTCAAAACGCTGTGGAGACAAACACGACAGTAAACAACAACAACTTTACACTGTTCAAAATTATACTATTCAAGACATGATTAAACATATAATATAATATATAATCACAAATGTTGATACAATTGTACTTTTCATTTTCCAAAATTAATAAAAACACATTTAAAAATGAATTTAATGAACATAAACAATTAAATGTCTTGCTCCGAAGTCTGAACTCTTCTTAATAAATCAAATCTAAATTGTACCTGAATTATATGTTTTAATCCTGAGTTCGATCTGAGTGATTCACAAAAGGGGCGTGGCTAAAGCTAGCGTGCACAGGAACAGTTTTGCCTCATTTCTTTGACTTCTCTGCATGTGAGGGGCGTGGCTAAAGCTAGTGTGTGTGAGGGGCGTGGCTAAAGCTAGTGTGTGTGAGGGGTGTGGCTAAAGCTAGTGTGTGTGAGGGGCGTGGGTAAAGCTAGTGTGTGTGAGGGGCGTGGCTAAAGCTAGTGTGTGTGAGGGGCGTGGGTAAAGCTAGTGTGTGTGAGGGGTGTGGCTAAAGCTAGTGTGTGTGTGCGGCGTGGCTAAAGCTAGTGTGTGTGAGGGGCGTGGCTAAAGCTAGTGTGTGTGAGCGGCGTGGCTAAAGCTAGTGTGTGTGAGCGGCGTGGCTAAAGCTAGTTTGTGTGAGGGGCGTGGCTAAAGCTAGAGTGTGTGAGGGGCGTGGCTAAAGCTAGTGTGTGTGAGGGGCGTGGCGTTTGAACCTCTCTTTATATAATGCTAATGCTAATGCTAATGTCAGACAAATTATGATCTGGAAACATCAGATTGTGGCTCTCGACAAAGCGAGTGCCTTGCGGCCATAAACAGGAAAAAGCTGTTGCTAACGTGCTACGCTAGCTTTGTGTTGCTAAGGCTCCACATAGTCGTTAGCATCAGTGGAAACACGGCGCTTTAGCACGAGATACAGTCTCAACTGCACTGATCCTTGTTGCAGGGGCTGAACTCACATTGAAGCGGTCGTAGGGTCCAGGTGGTCCGGGGGGCCCGGGGGGGCCTGGGGGGCCCTGGTAAAACATACTCATTAGAAAACATGTATATTTAAGCGTGCGTTAGTCACTGCAGCCGTTCTTACAGCGTTTCCAAAGCCGGGCCCTGAAGCCGGATCTCCCTTCTCTCCTTTGTACCCGTTCACACCGGGACGACCCTGCACCGCAAAAGACACAAAACAACAGTTAACGCTGGACTTTTACTAAAACACACTTAAGATAATTATGTTCTTTTAATGTAATTATATGTTTATACGTTTTGAAGTGTTTTTAGGGTCAATGCAAGAGTGTTGAGTCCAGAGGGACGGGCGGCTGTGATTGGTCAGTCAAAACGTAGAAACAGGGTTATATTTGAAGTCAGTAAATGATCGAGGTTATGGTCGGACTTTTGGTAAAGGTTAAGGTTTAGGAGACTTTAGACGTCTCAATTGTCACCTACAAGTCTCATCTCCTCTTAAAACCGTAACGTAAAACAGTAGAAATCTGACATCTGCAGCAGAAGAACACGTGTGACTTCCATTATTATGGTTTGAAATTTTAGTCACACTCGGAAAAATCATGAAAACCTGTCGCTTTCACTTGAAAACAACTCACAATAACATCATTACTACTATTATTACTACTATTACTATATAATTATTACTATTATGAGCTACGTTCAAAGACTCACGGGTCGCCCAGGCATCCCGATCTCGCCCTTCATCCCGTGAGGACCCTGTGGACCCTGAAACCATCACAAAGTGTAAGTGACAGATCTGTCCACGGAGAAGAAGACAAGAGTCAAGCAGGTTCACTCACGGCAGGTCCAATGGGGCCCACGGCTCCTCTGTTGCCCTGGAACCCACAAAGAAGGAAAGTATGAACGCGCAATAGTTCAACGTTTGTTTTTTGTGCTGGGTTCTTGGCGCTCTCCTCTGACTGACCTTCTGACCGCTGAGTCCGTCCAGTCGGAGCAGACTTCCGTCCGGACCGACCACCAGCCCGGGCTCGCCCTTCTCCCCCTGAACCGCGACACAAACGTGAGAACATTCACACCAACGCCAACCCAGCGAGAAAACACCCCAGACCAGACGTTACCTTCAGACCGTAGCCAGGAATACCAGGCTCTCCATGCTCTCCTTTAGGTCCAGTTGGGCCCTACACACAGAAGAAACACATTTGTACTGAAGATGTAACGATGACCAAAAGAGTGTGATATCGTGTCGTGGTTCTAGAACGTCCTGGAGGATTGTGAGGACGTCAGTGTGAGGGACGGTCAGTGGAAACACTCACGGGGAATCCAGCCTGACCGGGCAAACCTGGTCCTCCCTGTCAAAGAGACACATACTTATTCTTTATTTCAGCAGGAAAGTCCCACTGAAGCTAAAAAGAGTTTGTTGAGACTTTCGTGTGTGAAACTCTGGACCTTTTTATTTCATTTGTTTGAAAAGGTCGGACTCACCTGAGGTCCAACGCTGCTCGGGTCTGAATCAAACTGTGGAGGACAGAACGACCATCAGAGTCAACGAACAGAGACGTGCCGTTTTATTCACTACGACTGATTCTGAATTTAGTAGAAAGGTCTAAATAATATGTCCGAGTGGATTTATTGTGAGCAGATTAATCAGAGTTATGGATTCACTGAATGGTCGTCTCTGGCGTGACGGACCGGCCTGCTCTGCACTCACGCTGCCTGGGCTCCTGTAGATGATCTGGCCTGGAGGTCCAGGAGCTCCTGGAGGTCCTGGTTGTCCAGTTCCATCTCGACCTGCTTCACCCTGAGACACAACACTGAGTTAGTCTTGGTGAGGAAGGACGGATTATACTCCAGAAGCAGGACTTACTCTGTCTCCTCGGTCTCCTCTGTCGCCTTTAGGACCCTAAAGTAAGAACACAAATGTCATTATATTTCAGGGAGTTCAGATGGACAGTTGGAAGTGCAGACAGTTCTGTCTGCACTTGTATCCTTAATAAATATGACGTGAAATGAATTAAATAATATATTCAATAGCCTATATTTGACAGAAAAGTGATATTTTATTTGAAATTTCACTTTTGGGATTTTTTTTCCCACACCAATAATCGCAGGCTGACCCTCCCCTACAGGCCTGGATTTGAACATGGCCCTCGGAGGAAAATAATTGTCCACCCCTGGTCTACGCTCTACTCCAAGGTCCAAACCAAGGTCATTGTGCTGGTCCTAAACATGTACGAGACGCTCTGTCTGAGTAGAGTCTCACTGAAGTTCTACTGTAAGAAACCTCAGAGTCTGATTGGACCAGGAGCTCTCATTTAAAGCTCAGATAAATCAAGTCTGTAAAACAGACTCTTTCATCTGTGTAATAAAGATCAAATCTGAAGAATCCGGCCTAAAAGTGAAGCTGAAACGTCTCCTGCATTTGTAACGTCTAGATTCTCCTGTAACTCCTGCTCGCAGCAGGTCCTAAAAGCTCCATAAAAAGCTTTAACTGGTTCAAAATGCAGCAGCAAGATTACTAACAGGAACTAAAAGAAGAGAGCACATTAAGCCGGTGTTGGAGTCTCTTCACTGGCTCCTGTCCAGTTTAGAATCACATTTAAACTCCTCCTCCTGACTTACAAAGCCATAAATGTCATGGCCCCTCCCACTTCAAAGATGCTCTAGAACCATCTCATCCAAACAGAGCTCTTCACTCTCAAAATGATGGCCTTCTGGTGGTCCCAAGAGTCTCTAAAAGCACAGTAGGAGGTAGAGCCTTGTGGTGTTCCCAAGAGTCTCTAAAAGCACAGTAGGAGGTAGAGCCGTCTGGTGGTCCCAAGAGTCTCTAAAAGCACAGAAGGAGGTAGAGCCTTCTGGTGGTCCCAAGAGTCTCTAAAAGCACAGTAGGAGGTAGAGCTTTCTGGTGGTCCCAAGAGTCTCTAAAAGCACTGTAGGAGGTAGAGCCTTCTGGTGGTCCCAAGAGTCTCTAAAAGCACAGTAGGAGGCAGAGCCTTCTGGTGGTCCCAAGAGTCTCTAAAAGCATAGTAGGAGGTAGAGCCGTCTGGTGGTCCCAAGAGTCTCTAAAAGCACAGTAGGAGGTAGAGTCTTCTGGTGGTGCCAAGAGTCTCTAAAAGCATAGTAGGAGGTAGAGCCTTCTGGTGGTCCCAAGAGTCTCTAAAAGCACAGTAGGAGGTAGAGCCTTCTGTTGGTCCCAAGAGTCTCTAAAAGCACAGTAGGATGTGGCGCCTTCTAGTGGTCTCGAGAGTCTCTAAAAGCACAGTAGGAGGTAGAGCCTTCTGGTGGTCCCAAGAGTCTCTAAAAGCACAGTAGGAGGTAGAGCCTTCTGGTGGTCCCAAGAGTCTCTAAAAGCACAGTAGGAGGCAGAGCCTTCTGGTGGTCCCAAGAGTCTCTAAAAGCACAGTAGGAGGCAGAGCCATCTGGTGGTGCCAAGAGTCTCTAAAAGCATAGTAGGAGGTAGAGCCTTCTGGTGGTCCCAAGAGTCTCTAAAAGCACAGTAGGAGGTAGAGCTTTCTGGTGGTCCCAAGAGTCTCTAAAAGCACTGTAGGAGGTAGAGCCTTCTGGTGGTCCCAAGAGTCTCTAAAAGCACAGTAGGAGGCAGAGCCTTCTGGTGGTCCCAAGAGTCTCTAAAAGCATAGTAGGAGGTAGAGCCGTCTGGTGGTCCCAAGAGTCTCTAAAAGCACAGTAGGAGGTAGAGTCTTCTGGTGGTGCCAAGAGTCTCTAAAAGCATAGTAGGAGGTAGAGCCTTCTGGTGGTCCCAAGAGTCTCTAAAAGCACAGTAGGAGGTAGAGCTTTCTGGTGGTCCCAAGAGTCTCTAAAAGCACAGTAGGAGGTAGAGCCTTCTGGTGGTCCCAAGAGTCTCTAAAAGCACAGTAGGATGTGGCGCCTTCTAGTGGTCCCAAGAGTCTCTAAAAGCACAGTAGGATGTGGCGCCTTCTAGTGGTCTCGAGAGTCTCTAAAAGCACAGTAGGAGGTAGAGCCTTCTGGTGGTCCCGAGAGTCTCTAAAAGCACAGTAGGAGGTAGAGCTCCTGTCCGTGTTAAAGAGGCGACAGAGTCTCTTCATTTAAGTCCAGGATTAAAACGTTCCTCTTTGAAATGACTTATGTTCAGGCCAGTGAGGAACAGAAATATAAAGCTACAGTTTGAACTAAGTATGAGCTCTATCCTCTGATAAACACTTATTCTATCAAACTATATTTCATATTTAATTTCACTTTAATTTCTTTTCCCACTCCCGGGGACTTTTGGTCATGAGCTTTAATGACCCAAAGGATCGAGGATACAAGCGGGGTGAGTTCCCTCCTACGTTCCTACTTCTATTTGCTACTCTCTCTGCCGTGATCCTGTTGGTCCTCCACAGCTCACCTGAGGTCCACGGAATCCATCAAGACCGGGCTGTCCATCTCTGCCCTGAGTGCCCTCTGACCCCTTCTGTCCAGGGAAGCCGGGCAGCCCTGGTTTACCCTGAACCATCAGAGAACAGCACAATCAAACATCTCTCCTTCATCTGCTCCATTAATAGTTCAAATGTAAACAGTGACTCACAGGAAGTCCAGGGAATCCAGGAGGCCCCTAAAGCACACATGAACACAAGAGGATAAAAGTGAATACAACGTCAGACAAACTGTTTAAAGCTGATACTGACCTGTGGTCCCTGTGGTCCCTCTGGTCCTCTGAGTCCAGGAAGTCCAAATCCTCCAGAGCCTTCCATATCATCCTAATACAAGAGCAAAGGTCAGGGTCAAAGTCCTGGTTTAGTCCTGGTTTAGACCTGGTTTAGTCCTGGTTTAGACCTGGTTTAAATCTGGTTTAGAACTGGTTTTCTCAGATTGTTTCTTTCAGGCTGAAGACTTACAAATCCGGTCCTGGACCTGCCTGGCCCTGGGGGTCCGGGGGGCCCGGCGGGTCCCACTGGGCCCATGGGTCCTGGGAGTCCAGCCAGACCCGTCTCTCCAGGAGTCCCAGGCACACCTGGCTCTCCTTGGTCTCCCTGAAGAAGAAGAAGAAGAAGAAGAAGAAGAAGAAGAAGAAGAAGAAGAAGAAGAAGAAGAAGAAGAAGAAGAAGAAGAAGAAGAAGAAGAAGAAGAAGAAGAAGAAGAAGAAGAAGAAGAAGAAGAAGAAGAAGAAGAAGAAGAAGAAGAAGAAGAAGAAGAAGAAGAAGAAGAAGAAGAAGAAGAAGAAGAAGAAGAAGAAGAAGAAGAAGAAGAAGAAGAAGAAGAAGAAGAAGAAGAAGAAGAAGAAGAAGAAGAAGAAGAAGAAGAAGAAGAAGAGTCAAGCAGAGTTTCCATTTCATGAATGAAGCTCGTTCCATTCAGAAGCTTTACAAGATCAAACGTGTTACAATTATAAACCCAAGAACAACAAGGAAATACTTCATTCACTTTTATTCATTTTCTAGAGTCCGAATCGTCCAGGTCTGTGGAAAGGTCTGTGGAAATGTGGAAATGTCTGTGGCTCTGAAGCTCGCACAGATTCAAAATGTCTCGACACATTTGACTTCCAGATTTGAATAGACTCATATCCGAAGAAGTTCTGGAAAGTAGTTTCATCTCAACCATCAACAAACCAAACGTCTGAAAGAAGAAGCAGCAGAGATGAAGCTCAATACTTTTAAAAGTGATATTATTCCTACATCGATGAAGCTGCGTTTGTGCTGCAGCGATCCACGTGAATTCATCAAAGACACGATTAAACTTTGTGTCACAGCTAAAACTCTTGAAAAACTGGTCAGTTGAAAGACTTTTTAGACACTAATGATATTTTATGGTTCAGTCAAAAGCTCTGGATCTGAATCATCACCTGCACTTTAACTAACTCAGAGTTAGATTAAAATCACCATGACAACTCTGACCAGGTCTTAAACTGCTTTGCCAAATCTCAGTCACATCAATCAACGTGTCAAAATGGCTTCTTCTTCTTCTTGAATGTGTCCAAAGGAGGACCTCAGGGCTCCGTCTTAGGCCCCATGTTATTCTCTATGAACAGTCTTTGTTTTGATCCCTCAGGTTCAGTGATAATTTTCATGCAGATGGAACTTTAATGTTGCTCTAATTATATAAATACCTTGGTTTCATTTGAGACCAAGAGCTGTTTATTAAAGATCATCTACAGAAATGTAAAGCTTGAACTGTTTTATCATAATAAAACCTCTTTTAACATGGAGACTCAAAAAAGCCTCTTTATGGTGATGCATAAATGTCTTTATATCACTGCGCTGAGGGTTGTGGCCGGGCGGGGTGTGGTCGGGCAGGGTGTGGCCTGGCGGGGTGTGGCCTGGCGGGGTGTGGCCGGACTGGGTGTGGCTGGGCGGGGTGTGGCGGGGAGAGGGTGTGGCCGGGCGGAGTGTGGCCGGGTGGGGTGTGGCCAGGCGGGCTGTGGTTGGGCGGGGTGTGGCCTGGCGGGGTGTGGCCGGACGGGGTGTGGCCGGGAGAGGGTGTGGCCGGGCGGAGTGTGGCCGGGCGGGGTGTGGCCGGGAGGGGTGTGGCCGGGCGGGGTGTGTCCGGGCCGGTTGTGGCCGGGCGGGTTGTGGCCGGGCCGGGTGTGGCTGGGCTGGCAGTGGTCAAGCGGGGTGTGTCCGGGCGGGGTGTGGCGGGGTGTGGGCGGGCTGGGTGTGGCCGGGCAGGGTGTGGGCGGGCTGGGTGTGGCCGGGCCGGGTGTGGCTGGGCTGGCTGTGGTCAAGCGGGGTGTGGCCGGGCAGGGTGTGGCCAGGCGGGCTGTGGCCGGGCTGGCTGTGGTCAAGCGGGGTGTGGCCGGGCAGGGTGTGGCCAGGCGGGCTGTGGCCGGGCTGGCTGTGGTCAAGCGGGGTGTGGCCGGGCAGGGTGTTCTTCTTTGGTGCAGGAGGTTCACACGTTGGATGTTCTTAAGTGTGTAAAGTATGACGTCATTGTGCCCCTCCTACTTGTGTGCCTTGGTGCGGAGGGGAGGGTCATTATGCCCCGCCCATGTCATGTGCACATCCTGTGAGGACTGACTGTGTTAAGCTGCTCCTGCAGTTTGGAACGCCAGACTGGAGTTTGGGAGAACTGGCCGAGCGATTTAAAAAAACAAAGAAAAGGAAAACTTTAAAAACTATCCGTGCTTTTAAAAGTCACATTTGTTCTGAAATATCTCTTAATTGTGTAATTGTTTTGACGACATGCGTCTGTCGGGTCTTTCCTTCGCCCGGGACATGTGCAGGACGTCACGTCGCTATGGGTTTATTACCTGACTACATAAAGTTCAAACATAAATAAAGTTATTTTGTAATGGACAAAACTCTACGGGACAAACTCTAGAGGAGAAAACTACGGGACAAATCGGGATGAACTCACCTTTGCTCCTCCGGCTCCAGGACGTCCCGAGTCTCCAGAGTCTCCCTGAAACAGCAGAAGTTTGTGCTTCAAACTAAGACACATATTTCTTTGCTCAGGATCGGACTGGTTTGTTGAAATAATCAGTGCTTGTTACCCGTTCTCCTTTAGGTCCTGGGCGTCCCACGAGCCCTTCTGTCCCAGGCAGACCGGGCCGACCCTGGACACAGGTCAACGTTCAAATCATCTGAAGTGAACATTCAAACATTGTACCACAGTTCTAAATGTAGCGTATTTCAGCCAAAGAATGCATAATAGAGAAGATAAAAACATATATAAGTCGCACTGGAGGATGAAATGCGGCTGCAAGTGTGAAAATAATAAATAATATCATATATAAGTCGCTCCGGAGTATAAGTATATAAGTATAAGTATAAGTATAAGTCGCACCTCGGCCAAAACTGTGAAAAAAGGTTTGACTTATAGTCCAGAAAATATGGTAATCCATTTTCCCGACCTACGACCCAGGATCAGCACTCTACCTTCACAGAACCCAGTGTCGCGAGCCGCCGGGCCGCGAGCCGCCGGGCCTCGAGCCGCCGGGCTGCGAGCCGCCGGGCTGCGAGCCGCCGGGCCTCGAGCCACCGGGCCTCGAGCCGCCGGGCTGCGGGCCGCCTGGGCCGCTGGGAAAGCTGAGGCCCAGTTCAGTTTGAGGACAGTTTGACCTCATTTACTCTGATCTGAAAGTCTCGGGTGTAACGGTCAGTACTCACTGGCTGACCGGGGGCTCCGTCTTTCCCCGGGGGTCCAAACGCGCCGGAGCTCAGAGCCGTGCCGGAGGAGAGGGGGCCGGGGGGCCCAGGGGGTCCAGGGAGGCCCGGCACTCCGGGGGGCCCCTAAAGACATGATGCAGATGTCAAATAACTCAGAGTGACAGAGATATAAGTTAGATTCATGTTATGATTTAAGTGATTTACTCTGAACGTCTCAAGATCAGGAAATCCAGATCCGTCCTCCATGTCCACGAAGGTCTGGAAGAGACGAGCAGGCAGAAAATACATGAAGTACACAAGTACACAAGTATACAGTACAGTACACACTCCATACTTGCATTATTTTTTCCCACGTTCCCATGTTACACGCTAACACCTCATCAAAGGTCAGAGTGTCATTGTTCCTCACACAGATCTTCAGCGTGTCATTGTTCCTCACACAGATCTTCAGAGTGTCATTGTTCCTCACACAGATCTTCAGAGTGTCATTGTTCCTAACACAGATCTTCAGTGTGTCATTGTTCCTCACACAGATCTTCAGAGTGTCATTGTTCCTCACACAGATCTTCAGCGTGTCATTGTTCCTCACACAGATCTTCAGTGTGTCATTGTTCCTCACACAGATCTTCAGCGTGTCATTGTTCCTCACACAGATTGTCAGCGTGTCGTTGTTCCTCACACAGATCTTCAGAGTGTCATTGTTCCTCACACAGATCTTCAGACAGTGTGTCATTGTTCCTCACACAGATCTTCAGTGTGTCATTGTTCCTCACACAGATCTTCAGCGTGTCATTGTTCCTCACACAGATCTTCAGAGTGTCATTGTTCCTCACACAGATCTTCAGTGTGTCATTGTTCCTCACACAGATCTTCAGTGTGTCATTGTTCCTCACACAGATCTTCAGTGTGTCATTGTTCCTCACACAGATCTTCAGTGTGTCATTGTTCCTCACACAGATCTTCAGTGTGTCATTGTTCCTCACACAGATCTTCAGCGTGTCATTGTTCCTCACACAGATCTTCAGCGTGTCATTGTTCATTACACAGATCTTCAGCGTGTCATTGTTCCTCACACAGATCTTCAGAGTGTCATTGTTCCTCACACAGATCTTGAGTTTGTCATTGTTCCTCACACAGATCTTCAGCGTGTCATTGTTCCTCACACAGATCTTCAGTGTGTCATTGTTCCTCACACAGATCTTCAGTGGGTCATTGTTCCACACATATCTTCAGTGTGTCATTGTTCCTCACACAGATCTTCAGAGTGTCATTATTCCTCACAAAGATCTTCAGTGTGTCATTGTTCCTCACACAGATCTTCAGTGTGTCATTGTTCCTCACATAGATCTTCAGTGTGTCATTGTTCCTCACATAGATCTTCAGTGTGTCATTGTTCCTCACATAGATCTTCAGTGTGTCATTGTTCCTCACATAGATCTTCAGTGTGTCATTGTTCCTCACATAGATCTTCAGTGTGTCATTGTTCCTCACAAAGATCTTCAGTGTGTCATTGTTCCTCACACAGATCTTCAGAGTGTCATTGTTCCTCACACAGACCTTCAGTGTGTCATTGTTCCTCACACAGATCTTCAGAGTGTCATTGTTCCTCACACAGATCTTCAGAGTGTCATTGTTCCTCACACAGATCTTCAGTGTGTCATTGTTCCTCACACAGATCTTCAGAGTGTCATTGTTCCTCACACAGATCTTCAGCGTGTCATTGTTCATCACACAGATCTTCAGTGTGTCATTGTTCCTCACACAGATCTTCAGAGTGTCATTGTTCCTCACACAGATCTTCAGTGTGTCATTGTTCCTCACACAGATCTTCAGAGTGTCATTGTTCCTCACACAGATCTTCAGTGTGTCATTGTTCCTCACACAGATCTTCAGTGTTTCATTGTTCCTCACACAGATCTTCAGTGGGTCATTTTTCCACACAGATCTTCAGAGTGTCATTGTTCCTCACATAGATCTTCAGTGTGTCATTGTTCCTCACACAGACCTTCAGAGTGTCATTGTTCCTCACACAGATCTTCAGTGTGTCATTTTTCCTCACACAGATCTTCAGTGTGTCATTGTTCCTCACACAGATCTTCAGCGTGTCATTGTTCCTCACACAGATCTTCAGCGTGTCATTGTTCCTCACACAGATCTTCAGCGTGTCATTGTTCCTCACACAGATTTTCAGCGTGTCGTTGTTCCTCACACAGATCTTCAGAGTGTCATTGTTCCTCACACAGATCTTCAGTGTGTCATTGTTCCTCACACAGATCTTCAGTGGGTCATTGTTCCACACAGATCTTCAGAGTGTCATTGTTCCTCACACAGATCTTCAGTGTGTCATTGTTCATCACACAGATCTTCAGTGTGTCATTGTTCCTCACACAGATCTTCAGTGTGTCATTGTTCCTCACACAGATCTTCAGTGGGTCATTGTTCCACACAGATCTTCAGAGTGTCATTGTTCCTCACACAGATCTTCAGTGTGTCATTGTTCCTCAAACAGATCTTCAGAGTGTCATTATTCCTCACAAAGATCTTCAGTGTGTCATTGTTCCTCACACAGATCTTTAGGGTGTCATTATTCCTCACACATATCTTCAGTGTGTCATTGTTCCTCACATAGATCTTCAGTGTGTCATTGTTCCTCACATAGATCTTCAGTGTGTCATTGTTCCTCACATAGATCTTCAGTGTGTCATTGTTCCTCACAAAGATCTTCAGTGTGTCATTATTTCTCACACAGATCTTCAGAGTGTCATTGTTCCTCACACAGATCTTCAGTGTCATTGTTCCTCACACAGACCTTCAGTGTGTCATTGTTCCTCACACAGATCTTCAGAGTGTCATTGTTCCTCACACAGATCTTCAGTGTGTCATTGTTCCTCACACAGATCTTCAGCGTGTCATTGTTCCTCACATAGATCTTCAGTGTGTCATTGTTCCTCACACAGATCTTCAGAGTGTCATTGTTCCTCACACAGATCTTCAGAGTGTCATTGTTCCTCATACAGATCTTCAGTGTGTCATTGTTCCTCACACAGATCTTCAGTGTGTCATTGTTCCTCACACAGATCTTCAGCGTGTCGTTGTTCCTCACACAGATCTTCAGAGTGTCATTGTTCCTCAAACAGATCTTCAGTGTGTCATTGTTCCTCACACAGATCTTCAGTGGGTCATTGTTCCACACAGATCTTCAGAGTGTCATTGTTCCTCACACAGATCTTCAGCGTGTCATTGTTCATCACACAGATCTTCAGTGTGTCATTATTCCTCACACAGATCTTCAGAGTGTCATTGTTCCTGACACAGATCTTCAGCGTGTCATTGTTCCTCACACAGATCTTCAGCGTGTCGTTGTTCCTCACACAGATCTTCAGAGTGTCATTGTTCCTCACACAGATCTTCAGTGTGTCATTGTTCCTCACACAGATCTTCAGTGGGTCATTGTTCCACACAGATCTTCAGAGTGTCATTGTTCCTCACACAGATCTTCAGTGTGTCATTGTTCATTACACAGATCTTCAGTGTGTCATTGTTCCTCACACAGATCTTCAGAGTGTCATTGTTCCTCACACAGATCTTCAGTGTGTCATTGTTCCTCACACAGATCTTCAGTGGGTCATTGTTCCTCACACATATCTTCAGTGGGTCATTGTTCCACACAGATCTTCAGAGTGTCATTGTTCCTCACACAGATCTTCAGCGTGTCATTGTTCCTCACACAGATCTTCAGCGTGTCATTGTTCCTCACACAGATCTTCAGAGTGTCATTGTTCCTCACACAGATCTTCAGTGTGTCATTGTTCCTCACACAGATCTTCAGTGGGTCATTGTTCCACACAGATCTTCAGAGTGTCATTGTTCCTCACACAGATCTTCAGCGTGTCATTGTTCATCACACAGATCTTCAGTGTGTCATTGTTCCTCACACAGATCTTCAGAGTGTCATTGTTCCTCACACAGATCTTCAGTGTGTCATTGTTCCTCACACAGATCTTCAATGTGTCATTGTTCCTCACACAGATCTTCAGTGGGTCATTGTTCATCACACAGATCTTCAGTGTGTCATTGTTCCTCACACAGATCTTCAGAGTGTAGTTGTTCCTCACACAGATCTTCAGTGTGTCATTGTTCCTCACACAGATCTTCAGAGTGTCATTGTTCCTCACACAGATCTTCAGTGTGTCATTGTTCCTCACACAGATCTTCAGTGGGTCATTGTTCCACACAGATCTTCAGAGTGTCATTGTTCCTCACATAGATCTTCAGTGTGTCATTGTTCCTCACACAGACCTTCAGAGTGTCATTGTTCCTCACACAGATCTTCAGTTTGTCATTGTTCCTCACACAGATCTTCAGAGTGTCATTGTTCCACACACACAGATCTTCAGTGTGTCATTGTTCCACACAGATCTTCAGAGTGTCATTGTTCCTCCCATAGATCTTCAGTGTGTCATTGTTCCTCACACAGACCTTCAGAGTGTCATTGTTCCTCACACAGATCTTCAGTGTGTCATTTTTCCTCACACAGATCTTCAGTGTGTCATTGTTCCTCACACAGATCTTCAGCGTGTCATTGTTCCTCACACAGATCTTCAGTGTGTCATTGTTCCTCACACAGATCTTCAGCGTGTCATTGTTCCTCACACAGATTTTCAGCGTGTCGTTGTTCCTCACACAGATCTTCAGAGTGTCATTGTTCCTCACACAGATCTTCAGTGTGTCATTGTTCCTCACACAGATCTTCAGTGGGTCATTGTTCCACACAGATCTTCAGAGTGTCATTGTTCCTCACACAGATCTTCGGTGTGTCATTGTTCATCACACAGATCTTCAGTGTGTCATTGTTCCTCACACAGATCTTCAGTGTGTCATTGTTCCTCACACAGATCTTCAGTGTGTCATTGTTCCTCACACAGATCTTCAGTGGGTCATTGTTCCACACAGATCTTCAGAGTGTCATTGTTCCTCACACAGATCTTCAGTGTGTCATTGTTCCTCACACAGATCTTCAGAGTGTCATTATTCCTCACAAAGATCTTCAGTGTGTCATTGTTCCTCACACAGATCTT
>NW_027315768.1:35599169-35644341 GCF_026437365.1 Eucyclogobius newberryi
TCCGCCGGACGCTCCTCGGCTGCTGCTGCTGCCCGACCCGGCGTCTCCCTTGGGTCCCTGGGGTCCTCGCTCGCCCTTCTCTCCTCTGTCACCCTTCTCTCCTCTGGGTCCTGGAACAATCGCAGCCATTAGCCTCCGTGAAAAACAAAACGCCGAACGATTAACGAGGGGAAAGCGAGCGGATTTACGGCCCCGGAGGAGCCGCTTTGTCCGCTTAAAGCAACGACTTTGTTTACGAGAAAATACACCGACTCGAGCGAAAACGTGACTTTGAGCGAGGTCAAAGTCGTTTTTGCGGCTGAAACGTCCCTGATGGACCGAGATCACGTGGCATCGCACGTCTGAACCGCTCAAAACGTCGGAAAAAAGACGCAAACTTTAGTGCGGCCGCCACTCGCTCGCTCTTGCGCCCCCTGCTGGGCGAAAACATGAACGTGATGGTGGAAAGTAACAAAGTACAAAGGTAAAAAGTACCGCATTGTAGCTTTGGCGGTAGAGCTCCCCCTGCAGCTCGAGCGTGGAAATACATCGTCAGAGAACAGACACTTTTTTCTCTTTTTCACGTTTTTCGTCCGTTCTTGACCACAAACTAAAACATTTAACATTGCCATGGTTTCTCAGGAGTCGTGTTCAAGGCTGCTGTTCCACCCACAGACAGCAGGGGGCGAGCAGGCTGTTCCACCCACAGACAGCAGGGGGCGAGCAGGCTGTTCCACCCACAGACAGCAGGGGGCGAGCAGGCTGTTCCACCCACAGACAGCAGGGGGCGAGCAGGCTGTTCCACCCACAGACAGCAGGGGGCGAGCAGGCTGTTCCACCCACAGACAGCAGGGGGCGAGCAGGCTGTTCCACCCACTGACAGCAGAGAGCGAGCAGGCTGTTCCACCCACTGACAGCAGAGGGCGAGCAGGCTGTTCCACCCACTGACAGCAGAGGGCGAGCAGGCTGTTCCACCCACAGACAGCAGGGGGCGAGCAGGCTGTTCCACCCACAGACAGCAGGGGGCGAGCAGGCTGTTCCACCCACAGACAGCAGAGGGCGAGCAGGCTGTTCCACCCACAGACAGCAGGGGGCGAGCAGGCTGTTCCACCCACAGACAGCAGGGGGCGAGCAGGCTGTTCCACCCACAGACAGCAGAGGGCGAGTAGAGGCTCCACGCTCCATAAATCGCACAATGTTATGTAACATATCATTAATTTTAAAAAGCCAATGCGTTTAATAAACATATTTCAATCATGGAAACAACTGCAACACCGACGTATCGATACAGCTGCGCTCGATATTACAAAAGGGCTCAATATCGATACAGCAGCCCTCGATAACGATACAGCAGCCCTCGATATCGATACAGCAGCGCTCGATATCGATACAGTTTGATATCAGGCGCTAAACCGACCCTTTAAAAGTCTGTCAACAACAGCAACACTGTAAAACATCATCTGAATCTGATGATACTTTTGTGAAACTCAAATACAATCTTCAGTTAGAAATGTGTGTTTTTCTGACATTTTTACCCTGGAAAGTTGTAATTTAGTTTGTGTAAAAGATCGTTATTATTTAGATCTGATGTGAGTTAAATATGAGTTTATAAATCAAAATATTCTGACTTTTCAAAGGGTGTGACATTTGAGCACTAAACATGCAGAGCGCCTCCTCCTGGCCAGAGTGAAGCCATGCAGCTGTCCAGACTATGTCCAGACCCGGTCCAGACTCACCTGGGGCCCCGGGGCCAGACTCCAGGGCTGTGTACAGACGGCTCTCAGGGATCACTGTCACAAACAGAGTGTTTCAGGCCTTAAAGACGCTCACACTGAACTGCACAAGACTCTGAACTCCAATCCAAACTCTAATATATATATATCTCAAAACATAAAATACTTGTAATACATAATACATTATTTTCTTAAATGTCCCTTTTCTGTGAGTAAACCCCTTTCAGCTGCAGCGCCTTAACATGAATATACAAACAAAATAACATGAAACGTAAAGTGCATTTCTTTGAGTAAAACACAGAATCTGAGTGTGATTCCAACTCTGGCCAAGAGATGGAGACACAGCAGCACAGAGCCTTTCACTTCTGCCTGAGGCTTTTCAAAATAAGAGTCTCAGAAAACATGAATTTACCTAAGAAGCAGTAAAAGTTAGAGTTTGATCTGTCCGACAAAGACGTCAACAACAACAACAACAACAACAACAACAACAACCACAACAAAACTTTGAAATGACAGCGTGATCACACAAACACTCACCTATTCCCCGGGTCTCGTGGCGCCTGTCGGCGACCTCGTCGGGCTCGTTGGGTCTGGTCACTGGAGGTTCTCGTAAAGGAGGAGGAGACGTCTGAAACGGAGAATCAGGTCAGCGTTTCCCTTTAACAAAAGAGACTATGGCGGCCCCACACGGTCCAATATCATCCCCCACACGGTCCAATATCATCCCCCACACGGTCCAATATCATCCCCCACACGGTCCAATATCATCCCCCACACGGTCCAATATCATCCCCCACACGGTCCAATATCATCCCCCACACGGTCCAATATCATCCCCCACACGGTCCAATATCATCCCCCACACGGTCCAATATCATCCCCCACACGGTCCAGTATCATCCCCCACACGGTCCAATATCATCCCCCACACGGTCCAATATCATCCCCCACACGGTCCAATATCATCCCCCACACGGTCCAATATCATCCCCCACACGGTCCAATATCATCCCCCACACGGTCCAGTACCATCCCCCACACGGTCCAATATCATCCCCCACACGGTCCAATATCATCCCCCACACGGTCCAATATCATCCCCCACACGGTCCAATATCATCCCCCACACGGTCCAATATCATCCCCCACACGGTCCAATATCATCCCCCACACGGTCCAATATCATCCCCCACACGGTCCAATATCATCCCCCACACGGTCCAATATCATCCCCCACACGGTCCAATATCATCCCCCACACGGTCCAATATCATCCCCCACACGGTCCAATATCATCCCCCACACGGTCCAATATCATCCCCCACACGGTCCAATATCATCCCCCACACGGTCCAATATCATCCCCCACACGGTCCAATATCATCCCCCACACGGTCCAATATCATCCCCCACACGGTCCAATATCATCCCCCACACGGTCCAATATCATCCCCCACACGGTCCAATATCATCCCCCACACGGTCCAATATCATCCCCCACACGGTCCAATATCATCCCCCACACGGTCCAATATCATCCCCCACACGGTCCAATATCATCCCCCACACGGTCCAGTATCATCCCCCACACGGTCCAATATCATCCCCCACACGGTCCAATATTCTCCCACATGGTAGAAATATCTCAAGTATCTGAGTCAGAGTAGAAGTATCTGAAGTTGGAGTAGAAGTATCTGAAGTCGGAGTAGAAGTATCTGAAGTCGAAGTACAAGTATCTGAAGACGGAGTAGAAGTATCTGAAGGCACAATAGAAGTATCTGAAGTCGAAGTAGAAGTATCTGAAGTCACAGTAGAAGTATCTGAAGTCACAGTAGAAGTATCTGAAGTTGGAGTAGAAGTATCTGAAGTCGGAGTAGAAGTATCTGAAGTCACAGTAGAAGTATCTGAAGTTGGAGTAGAAGTATCTGAAGTCGGAGTAGAAGTATCTGAAGTCACAGTAGAAGTATCTGAAGTCGAAGTATCTGAAGTCGAAGTAGAAGTATCTGAAGTCATAGTAGAAGTATCTGAAGTCAGAGTAGAAGTATCTGAAGTTGGAGTAGAAGTATCTGAAGTCACAGTAGAAGTATCTGAAGTCACAGTAGAAGTATCTGAAGTTGGAGTAGAAGTATCTGGTTTTCCTTCTCTTTGGCTGAAAATATGTGAAGATTCACTTCCACAAATATGACGGATGATCCATCATCTGCTGGAGGTTCATAAAGATTCCAGTGGATTTGAACCGCACGACCTCTGGTGTGAGGGAGGAGCCTCTGGTGTGAGGGAGGAGCTCCATCCACATCATTCTCAGATCATTAGTTTCTCCTCGTTATCGTTTCTTTTCCCCGTCAGGAATTCATGATTGTCTTTGTTGCCTGAGCAATGTCTATAATTTGTCCTCTTCAAACAGCTTTAGCTGCACCTCAGACCAAGGACGTTTCACCATCGTTACTTTCCTCCAGAGAACGACAAGCTTATGATCATTGAAAAGACAACTGGCCCTCGCTCCGCCCTCGTCCCTCGCCCTGTACTCGTCCCTCGCTCCATCCCTAGCTCAGTCCTCGTCCCTCACTCCGTCCTCGTCCCTCGCTCCATCCCTAGCTCAGTCCTCGTCCCTCACTCCGTCCTCGTCCCTCGCTCCGTCCTCGTCCCTCGCCCCGTTCCGCCCTCGTCCCTCGCTCCATTCCTCGCTCCGCCCTCGTCCCTCGCCCCGTCCCTCGCTCCGTCCTCGTCCCTCGCTCCGTCCTCTTCCCTCGCCCCGTCCCTCGCTCCGTCCTCGTCCCTCGCTCCGTCCTCGTCCCTCGCTCCGTCCTCGTCCCTCGCCCCGTCCCTCGCTCCGTTCTCGTCCCTCCCTCCGTCCTCGTCCCTCGCCCCGTCCCTCGCTCCGTCCTCGTCCCTCGCTCCGTCCTCGTCCCTCGCTCCGTCCTTTGCCCCGTCCCTTGCTCCGTCCTCGTCCCTCGCTCCGTCCACGTCCCTCGCTCCGTCCTCGTCCCTCGCTCCGTCCTCGTCCCTCGCCCCGTCCCTCGCTCCGCCCTCGTCCCTCGCTCCGTCCTCGTCCCTCGCCCCGTCCCTTGCTCCGTCCTCGTCCCTCGCTCCGTCCTCGTCCCTCGCCCCGTGCCTCGCTCCGTCCTCGTCCCTCGCTCCGTCCTTGTCCCTCGCCCCGTCCTCGTCTCTCGCTCCGTCCTCGTCCCTCGCCCCGTCCCTCGCTCCGCCCTCGTCCCTCGCTCCGTCCTCGTCCCTCGCTCCGTCCTCGTCCCTCGCTCCGCCCTCGTCCCTCGCTCCGTCCTCGTCCCTCGCCACGTCCCTCGCTCCGTCCTCGTCCCTCGCTTCGTCCTCGTCCCTCGCCCCGTCCCTCGCTCCGTCCTCGTGCCTCACTCCGTCCTCATCCCTCGACCCGTCCCTCGCTCCGCCCTCGTCCCTCGCTCCGTCCTCGTCCCTCGCTCCGTCCTCGTCCCTCGCCCCGTCCCTCGCTCCGTCCTCGTCCCTCGCTCCGTCCTCGTCCCTCGCCCCGTCCCTCGCTCCGTCCTCGTCCCTCGCTCCGTCCTCGTCCCTCGCCCCGTCCCTCGCTCCGTCCTCGTCCCTCGCTCCGTCCTTCGCCCCGTCCCTCGCTCCACCCTCGTCCCTCGCTCCGTCCTCGTCCCTCGCTCCGTCCTCGTCCCTCGCTCCGTCCTCGTCCCTCGCCCCGTCCCTCGCTCCGTCCTCGTCCCTCGCTCCGTCCTTCGCCCCGTCCCTCGCTCCACCCTCGTCCCTCGCTCCGTCCTCGTCCCTCGCTCCGTCCTCGTCCCTCGCCCCGTCCCTCGCTCCGTCCTCGTCCCTCGCTCCGTCCTCGTCCCTCGCCCCGTCCCTCGCTCCGTCCTCGTCCCTCGCTCCGTCCTTCGCCCCGTCCCTCGCTCCACCCTCGTCCCTCGCTCCGTCCTCGTCCCTCGCTCCGTCCTCGTCCCTCGCCCCGTCCCTCGCTCCGTCCTCGTCCCTCGCTCCGTCCTCGTCCCTCGCCCCGTCCCTCGCTCCGTCCTCGTCCCTCGCTTCGCCCTCGTCCCTCGCTCCGTCCTTCCCTTGGAGAGGGAGGGAGAAGGAGGGAGGGACGAGGGAGCGAGATCAGTCTTTCAACCAATAAGATGAAAGGAAGTCTTAGAGGGTCCAGATGAACCGCCCATGACCCCTGCTGGACAGATGAGGCATTACGCCGTCTGTGCTGCTGGTCAGACTGAAGCAGAGAGTAAATGAGACTTTTAGTCTTTAGTTTGGACAATATTAAACCTGCAGAATGAACATTTCACTGCGTCGACATCAAAACAGTTTTGGAATTCAAACCAAACAAAGAGTGACTCATCGGAAATCCACCCAAATCTCACCAAATCTCACCATTAAAAATAATTATAAAGCGGCTTCAGGTTCACATCGTTCACCCAGATCCAGGTCTGGACAATTAGTCCCACATTCAAATGGAAAACATCAAATCACAAAAGGTTTAGTCCTGGTTTAGTCCTGGTTTAGACCTGGTTTAGACCTGGTTTAGTCCTGGTTTAGTCCTGGTTTAGACCTGGTTTAGTCCTGGTTTAGACTTGGTTTAGTCCTGGTTTAGCCCTGGTTTGGACCTGGTTTAGACCTGGTTTAGACCTGGTTTAGACTTGGTTTAGTCCTGGTTTAGACCTGGTTTAGACCTGGTTTAGTCTTGGTTTAGTCCTGGTTTAGTCCTGGTTTAGACCTGGTTTAGCCCTGGTTTAGCCCGGGTTTAGCCCGGGTTTAGTCCTGGTTTAGACCTGGTTTAGCCCTGGTTTAGCCCGGGTTTAGTCCTGGTTTAGACTTGGTTTAGTCCTGGTTTAGACCTGGTTTAGCCCTGGTTTAGACTTGGTTTAGTCCTGGTTTAGACCTGGTTTAGTCCTGGTTTAGAACTGGTTTAGCCCTGATTTAGTTCTGGTTTAGTCTTGGTTCTGGTTTCATCAGATTAAACTGTGATGAGACTCAGGATCAAACGAGAAAATGAAATACTCAAAACAAACCAGGTTAAACCAGATCTAAACCAGGTCTAAACCAGGACTAAACCAGATCTAAACCAGGTCTAAACCAGGACTAAACCAGGTCTAAACCAGGACTAAACCAGGTCTAAACCAGATCTAAACCAGGTCTAAACCAGGACTAAACCAGGTCTAAACCAGGACTAAACCAGGACTAAACCAGGACTAAACCAGGACTAAACCAGGACTAAACCAGGACTAAACCAGGTCTAAACCAGGTCTAAACCAGGACTAAACCAGGACTAAACCAGGACTAAACCAGGACTAAACCAGATCTAAACCAGGACTAAACCAGGACTAAACCAGGACTAAACAGCCTGAGGCGTTGGCCTGATCCATAAAAACCTCCTTTCGCAGATGTGGAATCTAAAATAATCTATGAGGATCAAAACTAAAGATAAAACATGAAGATATTTGACAGTCTGACGATGGAGAAGCAGCAGAACCTTAAATACTTCACACAGTAACAACACCACGGCCAAGCACCGTCGCCATAGGAACGGAAACTAAACGTCACGCTTCCATTGCAACTCCAAAAACATGATCAAAAAGTCCTAAAAATATCACAAATAAACATCCACCACCAACCATCCCCCCTCCCCTTTCACCTGGTATCACCCCCCCTCCCCTTTCACCTGGTATCAACCCCCCTCCCCTTTCACCTGGTATCACCCCCCCTCCCCTTTCACCTGGTATCACCCCCCCTCCCCTTTCACCTGGTATCACCCCCCCTCCCCTTTCACCTGGTATCAACCCCCCTCCCCTTTCACCTGGTATCAACCCCCCTCCCCTTTCACCTGGTATCAACCCCCCTCCCCTTTCACCTGGTATCTCCCATAGAGAGGATGCACTGGGTCTCAGCGTTGCCAGGACTCATTGTCATATTAAAAATCAAACCAACCCGGGGCCCTGTGTAAAAATAGCCCCCCCTGGTGCTATTTCTGTGTCACATCACACAGATGGGAAAACAACATGCGAGTCAGGCCCAATCTGAGACATTTGATTCATATTATCTGTGAAAAGATAAAGCCCAGTCCCACTGAAACTAGTCTGAAACTTGTTGTGCTAAATGTCACATCCTTATGTAACAAATCACTCTTAATTAATATTTTATTTCTTCTTATAATCTTAATTTTATGTTTTTGACCAAAAACATTTCTTGACAAAATCCCAATAAATTTTGTTCTAATAGAATCTGCTTTACCTAATATTAAGTAGTTATACAAGTCTCTACAGCACTGCCAAAGTTTTATTGATGATTTGACTGAGACGTTTCAGTCGCACAGACTCTGATGGTTTGGTCATTACAGGTGATTTCAATGTTCATGTGGATCATGATTGTGACAGAAACGCTAAAGAGCTTGATGCTGTTGAAACCTTCAGTCTTACTCAGCATCTGAGAGGCCCCGCCGACAGCACAGTGACCCCATCCACAGCACAGTGACCCCGCCCACAGCACAGTGACCCCATCCACAGCACAGTGACCCCACCCACAGCACAGTGACCCCACCCACAGCACAGTGACCCCACCCACAGCACAGTGACCCCACCCACAGCACAGTGACCCCACCCACAGCACAGTGACCCCATCCACAGCACAGTGACCCCACCCACAGCACAGTGACCCCACCCACAGCACAGTGACCCCACCCACAGTAGAACACAGTCGAAGTCAAAGCTCCAGGTTCAAAAAGAGATTTACAAAGAGAAGCAGAACATGGACAACCTCATTTTATGTAGAACTGGGGAAAAAAAAATCTGAAATAATTAGAAGCTGCAGTAACAAGGGGCGTGTCCTGTTGCCACAGTAACAGATGAACAAACCCTCCAGCTCAGCTGCCGTTAGAACTCATTTCCACATCAAGTGTCATGAGTTTACATTATTCTTTAATGACAAAGTTCAGGGCATTAAAAATACTATAAATCCCACAATGCTAAAAATCACCCTGAAACCACGAGACACTTAGAGCTCACTCACTTTGCACCTGTAACTGACAAAACTGTCCATGAGATCATCACCAGACTGAGTTATCAGCACCACCAGTAGTTTTCAGAGGAGCCCCCTCAGCGCCAGTCATTAAACTAAGTCATTAAACTAAGTCATTAAACTAAGTCATTAAACTAAGTCATTAAACTAAGTCATTAAACTAAGTCATTCAAATAAGCAGCTCGTTAAACGCTGAGATGCAACTTTTAAGTCATAACTGTGTCTATCACCGAGAAACCAAAACTGAAAAGACTAAAAACACCTTTAATGAAGTAAAGCACAAAAAACACAAATTGCAAGTGACTTTTCAATGAAAAAAGCTCAAAGCGTCTGTAAAGAACAGACTTAGAAAGTAGTAATAGTGTAATAGTAATAGTATAATTGTAGTAATAATATAGTAGTAATAGTTTGATAATAGTAATAATATAGTAGCAATAGTATAATGTACTATTATATTATTACTACAATTATACTAATAGTAGTAATAGTATAATTGTAGTAATAATATAATTGTAGTAATAATATAATAGTATAATAATAGTAATAGTATTGTATTAATAGTATGATAGTGGAATAGTATAGTAGTAGTAATAGTGGAATAGTGTAGTAGTAGTAATAGTATAGTAGTATAATAGTAGTAATATAGTATAATAGTAGTAATAATAGTGCAGTAATAGTATAATAATAGTATTAATATAGTAGTAAAAGTATAATGTACTATTATATTATTACTACAATTATACTAATAGTAGTAATAGTATAATTGTAGTAATAATATAATTGTAGTAATAATATAATAGTATAATAATAGTAATAGTATTGTAGTCATAGTATAATAGTGTAATAGTATAGTAGTATAATAGTGGTAATAGTATAATAGTAGTATTAGTATAGTAACAATACTATAGTAGTATAATAGTAATAATATAGTAGTAATAGTATAATAATAGTAGTAATAGTATAATAATAGTAATAATAGTATAATAATAGTAATAATAGTATACTAGTAGTAATAATATAGTAGTAATAGTATAATAGTAGTAGTAATAGTATAATAATAGTAATAATAGTATACTAGTAGTAATAATATAGTAGTAATAGTATAATAGTAGCAGTAATAGTATAATAATAGTAATAATAGTATACTAGTAGTAATAATATAGTAGTAATAGTATAATAATAGTAATAATAGTATAATAATAGTAATAATAGTATACTAGTAGTAATAATATAGTAGTAATAGTATAATAGTAGTAGTAATAGTATAATAATAGTAATAATAGTATACTAGTAGTAATAATATAGTAGTAATAGTATAATAGTAGCAGTAATAGTATAATAATAGTAATAATAGTATACTAGTAGTAATAATATAGTAGTAATAGTATAATAGCATGAAGTAACATGTGTTTCTTACTGTAAGTGCAGTTCTTGCGTGGTTTCTGGGGGAATCGTCGCCGCTTCCTTCTCCAGACGCCTGCAGAGAAAAGCTCACGGTTCAATCGGTCACTTCATTGTTGTAGGTGTGTTTTGGTTAACTTTGTTTTGAAGAAACAGACTTTTTAAAGGGTCTAAAGGATGAATTATTACACGTTGTGGCTTTAGGTTGATTCAAAACACAAATATCCAAAGCCAAGTTTCTCAAAGTAGTTTTACAAACCAGAGAAAAGCAAAATAAAGTGACTTTTATGACTCTTTCTAGTTTAAGTGTTGGTTTGATCCTGGACATGAGCCGCCTGTGGTTTGACCTCTGACCTCAGTGAAAAGGACTTAAACGTTAGTGTTTGTTTAGACAAGGAGTGGAACAAGTGTGCTGCCCCCTGCTGGTCGGACCTCCCACTGTCACAGCTGTTCTGTAGTGACAATATCAAACTGCAGGGGGCGCAAGAAGAGGAGCACCACTGGATTAGACCTGGTTTACACCTGGTTTAGTCCTGGTTTAGTCCTGGTTTAGACCAGGTTTAGACCAGGTTTAGACCTGGTTTAGACCTGGTTTAGACCTGGTTTAGACCTGGTTTAGACCTGGTTTAGACCTGGTTTAGATCTGGTTTAGATCTGGTTTAGACCTGGTTTAGATCTGGTTTAGACCTGGTTTAGACCTGGTTTAGATCTGGTTTAGACCTGGTTTAGACCTGGTTTAGATCTGGTTTAGACCTGGTTTAGACCTGGTTTAGACCTGGTTTAGACCTGGTTTAGATCTGGTTTAGACCTGGTTTAGATCTGGTTTAGACCTGGTTTAGACCTGGTTTAGACCTGGTTTAGACCTGGTTTAGATCTGGTTTAGACCTGGTTTAGATCTGGTTTAGACCTGGTTTAGACCTGGTTTAGACCTGGTTTAGACCTGGTTTAGATCTGGTTTAGACCTGGTTTAGATCTGGTTTAGATCTGGTTTAGACCTGGTTTAGATCTGGTTTAGACCTGGTTTAGACCTGGTTTGGACCTGGTTTAGACCTGGTTTAGACCTGGTTTGGACCTGGTTTAGACCTGGTTTAGACCTGGTTTAGACCTGGTTTGGACCTGGTTTAGACCTGGTTTAGACCGCTGTGGTTACCATGTCGGAGTCGTCCTCGTCGTCCTCACACTGCCGCTCAGCTGCTCTGGGGTCGCCCACGATCCTCAGCTCACTGAACACGCCCTGGACACGGTTTAATCACAGAAAAGACACGTTACATTAAATATTACCACGAGCACAATAAAAAGATGATTCCAAGATCTATGAATATGTCCTGGAAATACATAAGTGTGATCTGTGTTTGGTTCTGGTTTACACCTGGTTTAGTCCTAGTTTACTCCTGGTTTAGTCCTGGTTTAGTCCTAGTTTAGTCCTGGTTTAGACCTAGTTTAGTCCTGGTTTAGTCCTAGTTTAGTCCTGGTTTAGTCCTGGTTTAGTCCTAGTTTAGTCCTAGTTTAGTCCTGGTTTAGTCCTGGTTTAGTCCTAGTTTAGTCCTGGTTTGGTTTTTGCCGCACACAGAGTGAACTCTAGACGTTCAGAGCTGAAAGTCTCACATTCTCTGATCTTATCTTCAAACTCGTCATATTTCTAAAGACTTTATCAAACGCTCATTTATGAAACACAAACACAGACTGAACACAGACTGAACACAGACTGAACACAGACTGAACACAGACTGAACACAGACTGAACACTGACTGAACACTGACTGAACACAGACTGAACACAGACTGAACACTGACTGAACACAGACTGAACACAGACTGAACACTGACTGAACACTGACTGAACACTGACTGAACACAGACTGAACACTGACTGAACACAGACTGAACACAGACTGAACACAGACTGAACACAGACTGAACACAGACTGAACACTGACTGAACACTGACTGAACACAGACTGAACACAGACTGAACACTGACTGAACACAGACTGAACACAGACTGAACACTGACTGAACACAGACTGAACACAGACTGAACACAGACTGAACACTGACTGAACACTGACTGAACACAGACTGAACACAGACTGAACACTGACTGAACACAGACTGAACACAGACTGAACACAGACTGAACACAGACTGAACACAGACTGAACACTGACTGAACACTGACTGAACACAGACTGAACACAGACTGAACACTGACTGAACACAGACTGAACACAGACTGAACACAGACTGAACACTGACTGAACACTGACTGAACACAGACTGAACACTGACTGAACACAGACTGAACACAGACTGAACACTGACTGAACACAGACTGAACACTGACTGAACACAGTTCCTGCAGAAGCTGAACTCCTCTGGCTGAACCTTGATCTCCATCTTAAACCTGATGCCACGCCCTAAAGCGGGCGTGTGCTTAACGTGAGCGTGTGACTTTGGACTGACCAGGAACTTGTCGGCGTCGGCCCCTCCGGCCTGTCCCACGAACACTCCGGCCCCCGGCTCCAGCTCCACGGGGCCGGGCGAGCGCTGCAGCCTCGTCACCTGCGGCTCGGCGTCACAGTTCAGGTAAAACTTCACCGTGTCCCCGTCCACGGCCAGAGCCAGACGCGTCCACTGGTCCTTCAGCGACGGGACGGGGAAGCGGGCCGCCTCGTGGCTGACGCCGGCGCCGCGCTCCGTGTAGAACAGGATCACCTGTCACATTAGCATTAGCATTAGCGTCTTGAGTTTGACAAATACGTTGTGCTAAAAGCTCAAGAATCACAGTTAAAAACAATGGACATGAGACACATTAGAAACACGAACAGAAAGATGTCAAGACTGGAATAAAGAAAGTAAAAAGAAGACATTGATAAGTTTATTGTGTGTTGTTATTATTCTTCACGTAAAGTGTGTTTTAGTGTTAAGTCAAAGGTCAAAAGGGTCAAATGTCATAAGATTGCTCTTCTTTCTGCTCCTCGTCATTTCTTTTCAGTGTTCTCGCTGAGGGCTTTGGCGGCACCCGCCAGGTGGCCCGCCATGTGGCCGCCAGCACCCGCCAGGTGGCCCGCCATGTGGCCGCCAGCACCCGCCATGTGGCCCGCCATGTGGCCGCCAGCACCCGCCAGGTGGCCCGCCATGTGGCCGCCAGCACCCGCCATGTGGCCGCCAGCACCCGCCATGTGGCCGCCAGCACCCGCCATGTGGCCGCCGGCACCCGCCATGCTGAAAAGATCCCGCCAGGTATTAAGAGAACCGTGTGCGCGCCACGGGCATTTTAGGGTGCTGCTGCCGCCGCCGCCGCCGCCGCCACTGCGCTCGCTCGTGCGTTCAGGTGCCGCAGCCAAAAGCCAACATGATCACACTCCGCCACAGGAGCGCAGTCTGGCGTAAATTGCAGCGCTCATTTACGGCGAACGGCGTTAAAAGCACAGCTTTATTTTGTAAAAGTGTCCGAAAATACGTGGCTCCTGAGGGCCGGAGTGAGATTATGTTTCATGATCATGGCTTTTCCATAACGATCGGCGTGGGCACATTTTTTAAGTACTTTTTGCTAAAGCCGCCCAGCGAGAACACGCTGAAGGTCCGAGTCACTTAATGTCACTGATGAGCTCGTTCATATGTCATGAATTGTGTGTTCAGGCGTGTAGAGGCGTGTTCAGGCGTGTAAAGGCGTGTTCAGGCGTGTAAAGGCGTGTTCAGGCGTGTAAAGGCGTGTTCAGGCGTGTAAAGGCGTGTTCAGGCGTGTAAAGGCATGTTCAGGCGTGTAAAGGCGTGTAAAGGCGTGTTCAGGCGTGTAGAGGCGTGTTCAGGCGTGTAAAGGCGTGTTCAGGCGTGTAGAGGCGTGTAAAGGCGTGTTCAGGTGTGTAAAGGCGTGTTCAGGCGTGTAAAGGCGTGTTCAGGCGTGTAAAGGCGTGTTCAGGCGTGTAAAGGCGTGTTCAGGCGTGTAAAGGCGTGTTCAGGCGTGTAGAGGCGTGTTCAGGCGTGTAAAGGCGTGTTCAGGCGTGTAAAGGCGTGTTCAGGCGTGTAAAGGCGTGTTCAGGCGTGTAAAGGCGTGTTCAGGCGTGTAAAGGCGTGTTCAGGTGTGTAAAGGCGTGTTCAGGTGTGTAAAGGCGTGTTCAGGCGTGTAGAGGCGTGTAAAGGCGTGTTCAGGTGTGTAAAGGCGTGTTCAGGCGTGTAAAGGCGTGTTCAGGCGTGTAAAGGCGTGGCGTGTAAAGGCGTGTTCAGGCGTGTAAAGGCGTGTTCAGGCGTGTAAAGGCGTGTTCAGGCGTGTAAAGGCGTGTTCAGGCGTGTAAAGGCGTGTTCAGGCGTGTAGAGGCGTGTTCAGGCGTGTAAAGGCGTGTTCAGGTGTGTAAAGGCGTGTTCAGGCGTGTAAAGGCGTGTTCAGGCGTGTAAAGGCGTGTTCAGGTGTGTAAAGGCGTGTTCAGGTGTGTAAAGGCGTGTTCAGGCGTGTTCAGGTGTGTAAAGGCGTGTTCAGGTGTGTAAAGGCGTGTTCAGGTGTGTAAAGGCGTGTTCAGGCGTGTAAAGGCGTGTTCAGGTGTGTAAAGGCGTGTTCAGGCGTGTAAAGGCGTGTAAAGGCGTGTTCAGGCGTGTAGAGGCGTGTTCAGGCGTGTAAAGGCGTGTTCAGGCGTGTAAAGGCGTGTTCAGGTGTGTAAAGGCGTGTTCAGGCGTGTAAAGGCGTGTTCAGGCGTGTAAAGGCGTGTTCAGGCGTGTAAAGGCGTGTTCAGGCGTGTAAAGGCGTGTAAAGGCGTGTTCAGGCGTGTAGAGGCGTGTTCAGGCGTGTAAAGGCGTGTTCAGGCGTGTAGAGGCGTGTAAAGGCGTGTTCAGGTGTGTAAAGGCGTGTTCAGGCGTGTAAAGGCGTGTTCAGGCGTGTAAAGGCGTGTTCAGGCGTGTAAAGGCGTGTTCAGGCGTGTAAAGGCGTGTTCAGGCGTGTAAAGGCGTGTTCAGGAAGGCGTGTTCAGGCGTGTAAAGGCGTGTTCAGGTGTGTAAAGGCGTGTTCAGGCGTGTAAAGGCGTGTTCAGGCGTGTAAAGGCATGTTCAGGTGTGTAAAGGCGTGTTCAGGCGTGTAGAGGCGTGTAAAGGCGTGTTCAGGTGTGTAAAGGCGTGTTCAGGCGTGTAAAGGCGTGTTCAGGCGTGTAAAGGCGTGTTCAGGCGTGTAAAGGCGTGTTCAGGCGTGTAAAGGCGTGTTCAGGCGTGTAAAGGCGTGTTCAGGCGTGTAGAGGCGTGTTCAGGCGTGTAAAGGCGTGTTCAGGTGTGTAAAGGCGTGTTCAGGCGTGTAAAGGCGTGTTCAGGCGTGTAAAGGCGTGTTCAGGTGTGTAAAGGCGTGTTCAGGTGTGTAAAGGCGTGTTCAGGCGTGTTCAGGTGTGTAAAGGCGTGTTCAGGTGTGTAAAGGCGTGTTCAGGTGTGTAAAGGCGTGTTCAGGCGTGTAAAGGCGTGTTCAGGCGTGTAAAGGCGTGTTCAGGTGTGTAAAGGCGTGTTCAGGCGTGTAAAGGCGTGTTCAGGTGTGTAAAGGCGTGTTCAGGCGTGTAAAGGCGTGTTCAGGCGTGTAAAGGCGTGTTCAGGTGTGTAAAGGCGTGTTCAGGCGTGTAAAGGCGTGTTCAGGCGTGTAAAGGCGTGTTCAGGCGTGTAAAGGCGTGTTTAGGCGTGTAAAGGCGTGTTCAGGCGTGTAAAGGCGTGTTTAGGTGTGTAAAGGCGTGTTCAGGCGTGTAAAGGCGTGTTCAGGCGTGTAAAGGCGTGTTCAGGCGTGTAAAGGCGTGTTCAGGTGTGTAAAGGCGTGTTCAGGCGTGTAAAGGCGTGTTCAGGTGTGTAAAGGCGTGTTCAGGCGTGTAAAGGCGTGTTCAGGCGTGTAAAGGCGTGTTCAGGCGTGTAAAGGCGTGTTCAGGCGTGTAAAGGCGTGTTCAGGTGTGTAAAGGCGTGTTCAGGCGTGTAAAGGCGTGTTCAGGTGTGTAAAGGCGTGTTCAGGCGTGTAAAGGCGTGTTTAGGTGTGTAAAGGCGTGTTCAGGCGTGTAAAGGCGTGTTCAGGCGTGTAAAGGCGTGTTCAGGCGTGTAAAGGCGTGTTCAGGCGTGTAAAGGCGTGTTCAGGTGTGTAAAGGCGTGTTCAGGCGTGTAAAGGCGTGTTCAGGTGTGTAAAGGCGTGTTCAGGCGTGTAAAGGCGTGTTCAGGTGTGTAAAGGCGTGTTCAGGCGTGTAAAGGCGTGTTCAGACGTGTAAAGGCGTGTTCAGAGAGTTAAAAGTTGTTAAACTGGTCGTTAAGTTACGGGACATTCGGCGGGACATTCGGCGGGACATTTAACGGGACATTCGGCGGGACATTCGACGGGACATTCGGCGGGACATTCGACGGGACATTCGACGAGACATTCGACGGGACATTCAATGGGACATTCGGCGGGACATTCGGCGGGACATTTAACGGGACATTCGGCGGGACATTTAACGGGACATTCGGCGGGACATTCGACGGGACATTCGGCGGGACATTCGGCGGGACATTCGACGGGACATTTGACGGGACATTCGGCGGGACATTCGGCGGGACATTCGGCGGGACTGGTTTACCTCCTGGTTGTTGTCCTGGACCTGGGACAGTTTGACCCCGACGTACATGACCCTCTGGGCTTCGTCGATGACGGAGAAGACCACGCCCGCTCGCTCCGTGGTGGGCTTCAGGTGGAAGAGCAGCGCGAAGTTGCGGTGGAACGGATTGGGCAGGTGCGCGCGAGCTAGCTGCCCGGTGTTAGCGGCCGCGCCGAACACGTATCCGGGCGTGTTGTCGGGGCCGAACTCTCGCTCGATTTCTTCAGGGGGCGGGTCCCCGATCAGCTGCAGCAGAGACACGCCGCTGTCCTCTGGAAACGAGACGGAAACACGTGAAGAAAGTAAACAAAAGTGGAGAAAAACAGAATCTAATGAGCAACGTGACCGACGAGGCGACGGAAACACCGGAAACGATGAAACTTCACAATTTGGACATTTTTGAAGGTGCACAATGTCATTTTTGTCATGTCATGGTGCAATATATCGATGTCATGGTGCAATATATCGATGTCATGGTGCAATATATCGATGTCATGGTGCAATATATCGATGTCATGGTGCAATATATCGATGTCATGGTGCAATATATCGATGCCATGGTGCAATATATCGATTTCATGGTGCAATATATCTATGTCATGGTGCAATATATATATGTCATGGTGCAATATATCGATGTCATGGTGCAATATATCGATGTCATGGTGCAATATATCGATGTCATGGTGCAATATATCGATGTCATGGTGCAATATATCGATGTCATGGTGCAATATATATATGTCATGGTGCAATATATCGATGTCATGGTGCAATATATCGATGTCATGGTGCAATATAGCGATGTCATGGTGCAATATATCGATTTCATGGTGCAATATATCGATGTCATGGTGCAATATATCGATTTCATGGTGCAATATATCGATTTCATGGTGCAATATATCGATGTCATGGTGCAATATATCGATTTCATGGTGCAATATATCGATGTCATGGTGCAATATATCGATGTCATGGTGCAATATATCGATGTCATGGTGCAATATATCGATGTCATGGTGCAATATATATATGTCATGGTGCAATATATCGATGTCATGGTGCAATATATCGATGTCATGGTGCAATATATCGATGTCATGGTGCATGGTGCAATATATCGATGTCACGGTGCAATATATCGATGTCATGGTGCAATATATCGATGTCATGGTGCAATATATCGATGTCATGGTGCAATATATCGATGTCATGGTGCATGGTGCAATATATTGATGTCATGGTGCAATATAGCGATGTCATGGTGCAATATAGCGATGTCATGGTGCAATATATCGATGTCATGGTGCAATATATCAATGTCATGGTGCAATATATCGATGTCATGGTGCAATATAGCGATGTCATGGTGCAATATATCGATTTCATGGTGCAATATATCGATGCCATGGTGCAATATATCGATTTCATGGTGCAATATAGCGATGTCATGGTGCAATATATCGATTTCATGGTGCAATATATCGATTTCATGGTGCAATATAGCGATGTCATGGTGCAATATATCGATGTCATGGTGCAATATAGCGATGTCATGGTGCAATATATCGATTTCATGGTGCAATATATCGATTTCATGGTGCAATATATCGATTTCATGGTGCAATATATCGATGTCATGGTGCAATATATCGATGTCATGGTGCAATATAGCGATGTCATGGTGCAATATATTGATGTCATGGTGCAATATATCGATGTCATGGTGCAATATATCGATGTCATGGTGCAATATATATATGTCATGGTGCAATATATCGATGTCATGGTGCAATATATCGATGTCATGGTGCAATATATCGATGTCATGGTGCAATATATCGATGTCATGGTGCAATATATCGATGTCATGGTGCAATATATCGATGTCATGGTGCAATATAGCGATGTCATGGTGCAATATATCGATTTCATGGTGCAATATATCGATGTCATGGTGCAATATATCGATTTCATGGTGCAATATATCGATTTCATGGTGCAATATATCGATGTCATGGTGCAATATATTGATTTCATGGTGCAATATATCGATGTCATGGTGCAATATATCGATGTCATGGTGCAATATATCGATGTCATGGTGCAATATATCGATGTCATGGTGTAATATATATATGTCATGGTGCAATATATCGATGTCATGGTGCAATATATCGATGTCATGGTGCAATATATCGATGTCATGGTGCAATATATCGATGTCATGGTGCAATATATCGATGTCATGGTGTAATATATATATGTCATGGTGCAATATATCGATGTCATGGTGCAATATATCGATGTCATGGTGCAATATATCGATGTCATGGTGCATGGTGCAATATATCGATGTCATGGTGCAATATATCGATGTCACGGTGCAATATATCGATGTCATGGTGCAATATATCGATGTCATGGTGCACTATATATATGTCATGGTGCAATATAGCGATGTCATGGTGCAATATATCGATGTCATGGTGCAATATATCGATGTCATGGTGCAATATATCGATGTCATGGTGCAATATATCGATGTCATGGTGCAATATATCGATGTCATGGTGCAATATATCGATGTCATGGTGCAATATAGCGATGTCATGATGCAATATAGCGATGTCATGGTGCAATATATCGATGTCATGGTGCAATATATCGATGTCATGGTGCAATATAGCGATGTCATGGTGCAATATATCGATGTCATGGTGCAATATATCAATGTCATGGTGCAATATATCGATGTCATGGTGCAATATATATATGTCATGGTGCAATATATCGATGTCATGGTGCAATATATCGATGTCATGGTGCAATATAGCGATGTCATGGTGCAATATATCGATGTCATGGTGCAATATATCGATGTCATGGTGCAATATATCGATGTCATGGTGCAATATATCGATGTCATGGTGCAATATATCGATGTCATGGTGCAATATATCGATGTCATGGTGCAATATATCGATGTCATGGTGCAATATAAAGTGATTTCAATAATAAATATGATCAGGTTCAGCGTTTGTGTTTCGAGCGCTGAATATTGTCCCGTTCGACAGTTTTCAGCGTAAATGTTTAAAGCGGCGAGTCACGTCTTAAACATTTGGACTTGACCGTCGTGTCGTCCGTTGCCGTGGCGTTTGCTCAGTAGATCCATGTTCAAACAGGGGGTGGGGCAGCAGGCGTGGGGGGAGGCGCTTTTAAGCTCCGCCTCCAAACCAGGAGCAGAGCCACGTGGTCAGCCATGACTGACCACAGCAGGTCCTCACACGTCCAGCTGCTCTCCAGAGGGACAGAGGACGTGTGAGGACGTGTGAGGACAGAGGACGAGTGAGGACGTGTGAGGTGTGAGGACGTGTGAGGACAGAGGACGTTGGAGGACAGAGGATGATGGAGGACGGTTGAGGACGTGTGAGGACAGAGGACGTTTGAGGACAGAGGACGTGTGAGGACAGAGGACGTTTGAGGACAGAGGACGTGTGAGGACAGAGGACGTGTGAGGACAGAGGACGTTTGAGGACAGAGGACGTGTGAGGACAGAGGACGTTTGAGGACAGAGGACGTGTGAGGACAGTGGACGTGTGAGGACAGATGACGTGTGAGGACGGAGGACGTTTGAGGACAGAGGACGTGTGAGGACAGTGGACGTGTGAGGACAGAGGACGTGTGAGGACGGAGGACGTGTGAGGACAGAGGACGTGTGAGGAAGTGTGAAGAAAGAGGACGTGTGAGGACAGAGGATGTGTGAGGACGGAGGATGTGTGAGGACAGAGGACGTGTGAGGAAGTGTGAAGAAAGAGGACGTGTGAGGACAGAGGACTTGTGAGGACAGAGGACGTTGGAGGACAGAGGATGATGGAGGACGGAGGATGTGTGAGGACGGAGGACGTGTGAGGACAGAGGACTTGTGAGGACAGAGGACGTTGGAGGACAGAGGATGATGGAGGACGGTTGGTTGAGGACGTGTGAGGACAGAGGACGTTTGAGGACAGAGGACGTGTGAGGACAGAGGACGTTTGAGGACAGAGGCGGATCTGAGCTGCAAATGTCATTGGTCCTAAGCAGAGGTGGGAGGAGTCTGTGGGAGGAGTCTGTGGGTTTGGACAAAAGGGACAAAAAATGTGAAATACAAAAGTAAAAAGTGTCAAAAATGACAAAAAAAACAAAAATGTTCATCCTTTTTGTCCTGAAGAGACAGAATCAAACTGAAAATAACGTCCACCATTAAAAGTGTCAAAAGTAGATGAAAAAAGACCCAAAGGCCGAACTGGGGCCACATACAGCCCAAAAAATATATTATATATTTGCCCTTAGGCCAGACCTGGCCCCACCGCACCAGCTGCACCAGGGGCCCCACCACACCAGGGGCCCCACCACACCAGGGGCCCCACCACACCAGGGGCCCCACCACACCAGGGGCCCCACCACACCAGGGGCCCCACCACACCAGGGGCCCCACCACACCACACGTCATAAGGCGCTGGTACAGCTGGCAGCCCGGTGTAAACGCTCTCTCTTCTCTCTCACACTTATTGTGCTTTATCTCCTATATTTTGTAAATATAGTTAGTATATTTTTTCTATTTTACTGTACGATAGGGACACGCGCTGGAAGTTTTTTAATTCAACTGTTTTTGACTTTTTTCGGCTGGATTTGAGCGTTTTTCGTTGCGTTCGTTGTGTTGTTGTGACGTGAGCTAGCTCCGAGCGAGCCCACCAGCCCCCCCCCCGCGCCCTCCGGCCGCGCTAAAGTACGGCGTGTCGTCGGTACACGTTTATATACACGTTTATGTACACGTTTATGTACACGTTTATATACACGTTTATATGAAAGAGGAACTTCACGAACGATCGGGACACGCACTGGAATCGCTTTAAATTAACTTGTTTTGACTTTATTCGGCTGGATTGAGTGTTCTCTTCGTGTCGTTGCGATGTGTCTTGGCTCTGAGTCCCCCGGCCCCGCCCCCCGGCTCCGGCCCCGCCCCCCGGCTCCGGCCCCGCCCCCTGCTCCGGCCCCGCCCCCCTGCTCCGGCCCCGCCCCCCTGCTCCGGCCCCGCCCCCCGGCCGGCGCCGTACCGCGTTTCCACAAAGGAGGAACTCATGAAACTGCGGAGAACAGTCGTCTTACCCGGAGATCGTCACGTTATCCCGTCGCAATACTGACCTAACCTAATACTGATGTGCAATTACTGTGAAATTCATGTGCAATGGTATTTATTTATTTATTTGTCTGTGGGAGTTTTTATTTATTTATAGGAGATCTTCTACTGAAAGTGTTTTTCAGACTTCCTATAAGTGATCTGTTCTTCTGTATCTACCTCTGGATCTACCTGCGTTGCACCAATGAAATTTCCCCATGTGGGACAATAAAGGAATATCTTATCTTATCTTACACCAGGGGCCCCACCACACCAGGGGCCCCACCACACCAGGGGCCCCACCACACCAGGGGCCCCACCACACCAGGGGCCCCACCTGGACACCTTTGTTTTACATCAACATGACCAGAGTTTGGATCCAACACTAGACGAGAGACAAGAGTTTATGGAGAAACATCTGAGGTCACGTTATGTCAGATGCCCCGCCCACACGTCAGATGCCCCGCCCACACATCAGATGCCCCGCCCACACATCAGATGCCCCGCCCACATGACAGATGCCCCACCCACACATCAGATGCCCCGCCCACACATCAGATGCCCCGCCCACACGTCAGATGCCCCGCCCACACGTCAGATGCCCCGCCCACACATCAGATGCCCCGCCCACACGTCAGATGCCCCGCCCACACATCAGATGCCCCGCCCCCTGTTTTGTGAATAAAAACATGTGATATTCCAGAACAGTTTGAAGGAACCGCTCATGTTTCCACACAAACCGCCTCAGAAGCTCCTCATCGCTTTCATCTCCATGACAACCAAACGACTGCAGCTTTTAGTCAAGTTCAATGTCGATTTTCTTCTCGTTCATGTCTTTTTTATGCATTTCCTGTTTGAACGGCCTCGTGTGGAAGTGTCTTTCTTTAAGAGCAGATCTGCAGATGTTTCAGTCTGTTTGAGCCTGCAGCTGAGGCCCCGAGGTCCTGAGGCCCCCGGGCACCAGGCCCTGGAGGCCCCAGGTTCACGATGACAGAGCGATGCTTTGAGCTGCACACGCGACGACAGACGTGTTTTTGTGTTTTTGGAGCGACAGCTGAACTCACAGCGTCGTTTCCACAGACGCTTCACACAGAGCGAGACGTTCCAGTCCACGAGGCTCAGAGACGTTTAAACACGTTTAAACCACATCAAGATGTAAAGATGTGGGTGTAGTGCCTCATTCGTCCAGCAGGGGTCCATTGTAGAAGGAGATTCAGTTGTTTCATCCGGACTCGTTTCGACTCTGATCCAAGAGTCATTTTCAATCTGAGAATCAGGAGCGGGAACTCAGATATTTATCCTACTCTGAGTAAGCCCCGCCCACACCTGATAAAAGGTGTTATTGGTTTCAACAGAAACTAAACCTCTTTGCTTTCTATCAGTCCTTTAATGGCTTCAGTGTCAGGTCTGGGCCTCATCACTAACCCTAAAGCTCCAACGTGGAACATTTCCATTGCTTTGTCAGGTTCTTCTGTAGTTGCAGGTTCTTCTGTAGTTTCAGGAGCAGGTTCTTCTGTAGTTTCAGGAGCAGGTTCTTCTGTAGTTGCAGGTTCTTCTGTAGTTGCAGGTTCTTCTGTAGTTTCAGGAGAAGGTTCTTCTGTAGTTGCAGGTTCTTCTGTAGTTTCAGGAGAAGGTTCTTCTGTAGTTGCAGGTTCTTCTGTAGTTGCAGGTTCTTCTGTAGTTGCAGGTTCTTCTGTAGTTGCAGGTTCTTCTGTAGTTGCAGGTTCTTCTGTAGTTTCAGGAGCAGGTTCTTCTGTAGTTGCAGGTTCTTCTGTAGTTTCAGGAGCAGG
The DNA here is from genome assembly GCF_026437365.1 of Eucyclogobius newberryi. Lineage (NCBI taxonomy): Eukaryota > Metazoa > Chordata > Actinopteri > Gobiiformes > Gobiidae > Eucyclogobius > Eucyclogobius newberryi. Next base: position 35,622,805 of record NW_027315768.1, read on the forward strand.
TTCTTCTGTAGTTGCAGGTTCTTCTGTAGTTGCAGGTTCTTCTGTAGTTTCAGGAGCAGGTTCTTCTGTAGTTGCAGGTTCTTCTGTAGTTACAGGTTCTTCTGTAGTTTCAGGTTCTTCTGTAGTTGCAGGTTCTTCTGTAGTTGCAGGTTCTTCTGTAGTTGCAGGTTCTTCTGTAGTTTCAGGAGCAGGTTCTTCTGTAGTTGCAGGTTCTTCTGTAGTTTCAGGAGCAGGTTCTTCTGTAGTTGCAGGTTCTTCTGTAGTTGCAGGTTCTTCTGTAGTTTCAGGAGCAGGTTCTTCTGTAGTTGCAGGTTCTTCTGTAGTTGCAGGTTCTTCTGTAGTTGCAGGTTCTTCTGTAGTTGCAGGTTCTTCTGTAGTTTCAGGAGCAGGTTCTTCTGTAGTTGCAGGTTCTTCTGTAGTTGCAGGTTCTTCTGTAGTTGCAGGTTCTTCTGTAGTTTCAGGAGCAGGTTCTTCTGTAGTTGCAGGTTCTTCTGTAGTTACAGGTTCTTCTGTAGTTTCAGGAGCAGGTTCTTCTGTAGTTGCAGGTTCTTCTGTAGTTGCAGGTTCTTCTGTAGTTGCAGGTTCTTCTGTAGTTACAGGTTCTTCTGTAGTTTCAGGAGCAGGTTCTTCTGTAGTTGCAGGTTCTTCTGTAGTTACAGGTTCTTCTGTAGTTTCAGGAGCAGGTTCTTCTGTAGTTGCAGGTTCTTCTGTAGTTTCAGGAGCAGGTTCTTCTGTAGTTACAGGTTCTTCTGTAGTTTCAGGAGCAGGTTCTTCTGTAGTTGCAGGTCCTTCTGTAGTTTCAGGAGCAGGTTCTTCTGTAGTTGCAGGTTCTTCTGTAGTTGCAGGTTCTTCTGTAGTTTCAGGAGCAGGTTATTCTGTAGTTGCAGGTTCTTCTGTAGTTGCAGGTTCTTCTGTAGTTGCAGGTTCTTCTGTAGTTACAGGTTCTTCTGTAGTTTCAGGAGCAGGTTCTTCTGTAGTTGCAGGTTCTTCTGTAGTTACAGGTTCTTCTGTAGTTTCAGGAGCAGGTTCTTCTGTAGTTGCAGGTTCTTCTGTAGTTGCAGGTTCTTCTGTAGTTGCAGGTTCTTCTGTAGTTACAGGTTCTTCTGTAGTTTCAGGAGCAGGTTCTTCTGTAGTTGCAGGTTCTTCTGTAGTTACAGGTTCTTCTGTAGTTTCAGGAGCAGGTTCTTCTGTAGTTGCAGGTTCTTCTGTAGTTTCAGGAGCAGGTTCTTCTGTAGTTACAGGTTCTTCTGTAGTTTCAGGAGCAGGTTCTTCTGTAGTTGCAGGTTCTTCTGTAGTTTCAGGAGCAGGTTCTTCTGTAGTTGCAGGTTCTTCTGTAGTTACAGGTTCTTCTGTAGTTTCAGGAGCAGGTTCTTCTGTAGTTGCAGGTTCTTCTGTAGTTTCAGGAGCAGGTTCTTCTGTAGTTGCAGGTTCTTCTGTAGTTGCAGGTTCTTCTGTAGTTTCAGGAGCAGGTTCTTCTGTAGTTGCAGGTTCTTCTGTAGTTGCAGGTTCTTCTGTAGTTGCAGGTTCTTCTGTAGTTGCAGGTTCTTCTGTAGTTGCAGGTTCTTCTGTAGTTTCAGGAGCAGGTTCTTCTGTAGTTGCAGGTTCTTCTGTAGTTGCAGGTTCTTCTGTAGTTGCAGGTTCTTCTGTAGTTGCAGGTTCTTCTGTAGTTTCAGGAGCAGGTTCTTCTGTAGTTGCAGGTTCTTCTGTAGTTTCAGGAGCAGGTTCATTCCAGCTTTGGGAAAGTGTTTGCTGCTGGTGATGTTGTGGTTGGATAATACGGCGTAAATAACAGTGTAATTATGATTGTGGAAGTGACTGAACACTTGTGTTTATGTTTCAGACTGAGGCGTGTCACGACCTGCCACACGCCGAGCTGCCCCGGGGCAATCCGCCTCAGACAGACGGCTCTGAACAGCTGCAATATCACTTTTTATTTGAACATGGAAATGATGACGTTTTAGAGCGGGACTGTCCAAACTGTGGCCCGGGGGCCAAATGTGGCCCTCAGACACACTTTTGTGGGCCCTCAGGTTTTCTGCTGAAATGGCCCATATGACCCTAAGAACCCGTCATGACCTAAATGACACAAAGTGAACGCTCTAAGCCTTATTTAAGAACAAAATAAATAAAGTTTAGACCTGGAATCATCCGTGATAAAGTCTTGGTTTAGACCTTCTTTAGTCCTGGTTGAGATTTGGCCTGGTTTTACTTTCTGCAGTACATATATAATATATGTGGTTTAGTCCTGGTTTAATCCTGGTTTAGTCACAGAGCCACCTTCAGGCACGACAAAGGGGAGGAATGCTCTTTTCCCCCGAGTGTCAGTGAAGTGTCCGAGATGGGCCCCCCACAAAGAGCCCACATTAGCATTTAAGGGCCCTCGGTCCATTGTGAGCGGCGACACCTTCAAAGAGCATCCGTTTTCTGAGCGCCCCAAACTGACGGCTTTACGGGGCCTTCACTGTCCCCCAAATACCAGCCCAAAAAGAAATACCGAGCACATACCACAGGAGATAAACCGGGGGCCAGGAATGTGAGGGCCCGCATCGGACACCCTCACCATAAAGAACAGTCCAGGGCCGTAACAAGCGGATAAAGAACAGTCCAGGGCCGTAACAAGCGGATAAAGAACAGTCCGGGGCTGTAACAAGCGGATAAAGAACAGTCCAGGGCCGTAACAAGCGGATATAGAACAGTCCAGGGCCGTAACAAGCGGATAAAGAACAGTCCAGGGCCGTAACAAGCGGATAAAGAACAGTCCGGGGCTGTAACAAGCGGATAAAGAACAGTCCAGGGCCGTAACAAGCGGATAAAGAACAGTCCGGGGCCGTAACAAGCGGATAAAGAACAGTCCAGGGCCGTAACAAGCGGATAAAGAACAGTCCAGGGCCGTAACAAGCGGATAAAGAACAGTCCAGGGCCGTAACAAGCGGATAAAGAACAGTCCAGGGCCGTAACAAGCGGATAAAGAACAGTCCGGGGCTGTAACAAGCGGATAAAGAACAGTCCAGGGCCGTAACAAGCGGATAAAGAACAGTCCGGGGCCGTAACAAGCGGATAAAGAACAGTCCAGGGCCGTAACAAGCGGATAAAGAACAGTCCAGGGCCGTAACAAGCGGATAAAGAACAGTCCAGGGCCGTAACAAGCGGATAAAGAACAGTCCAGGGCCGTAACAAGCGGATAAAGAACAGTCCAGGGCCGTAACAAGCGGATAAAGAACAGTCCAGGGCCGTAACAAGCGGATAAAGAACAGTCCAGGGCCGTAACAAGCGGATAAAGAACAGTCCAGGGCCGTAACAAGCGGATAAAGAACAGTCCAGGGCCGTAACAAGCGGATAAAGAACAGTCCAGGGCCGTAACAAGCGGATAAAGAACAGTCCAGGGCCGTAACAAGCGGATAAAGAACAGTCCGGGGCTGTAACAAGCGGATAAAGAACAGTCCAGGGCCGTAACAAGCGGATAAAGAACAGTCCGGGGCCGTAACAAGCGGATAAAGAACAGTCCAGGGCCGTAACAAGCGGATAAAGAACAGTCCAGGGCCGTAACAAGCGGATAAAGAACAGTCCAGGGCCGTAACAAGCGGATAAAGAACAGTCCAGGGCCGTAACAAGCGGATAAAGAACAGTCCAGGGCCGTAACAAGCGGATAAAGAACAGTCCAGGGCCGTAACAAGCGGATAAAGAACAGTCCAGGGCCGTAACAAGCGGATAAAGAACAGTCCAGGGCCGTAACAAGCGGATAAAGAACAGTCCAGGGCCGTAACAAGCGGATAAAGAACAGTCCAGGGCCGTAACAAGCGGATAAAGAACAGTCCAGGGCTGTAACAAGCGGATAAAGAACAGTCCAGGGCCGTAACAAGCGGATAAAGAACAGTCCAGGGCCGTAACAAGCGGATAAAGAACAGTCCAGGGCCGTAACAAGCGGATAAAGAACAGTCCAGGGCCGTAACAAGCGGATAAAGAACAGTCCAGGGCCGTAACAAGCGGATAAACCAGGTCCAAACAAGGTCTAAACCAGGTCTGAAACTAAGAAATGTATGAAGTTAAAATAATGCAGGATAAAATAAATAATAATACAAATAAATATCTGCTAAACCAGGACAAAATAATGTGATGAAAAAAAATAGAAGAATAAAAAACCACCAGACGAAGTTAAAGTTATCATAAATCTATTCTTGAAACTGTATTTCAAATGTGTCGTGTTTGTAAGTGATAAACGTCTGAACCACATCAGAGAGCAGGAAGTCCTCTTTCAGGTCCTCATTCAAGTCCAGACCACAACAAAGACCAAGACCCGGCACTCCAGATGGAACTGATACTGCTGAAGGCCGCGGGAAAGTCCTGCTCCAGTCCAGATCTGTTTAGTCCTGGTTTAGACCTGGTTTAGACCTGGTTTAGTCCTGGTTTAGTCCTGATTGGGACCTGGTTTAGACCTGGTTTAGACCTGGTTTAGACCTGGTTTAGTCCTGGTTTAGACCTGGTTTAGTCCTGGTTTAGACCTGGTTTAGACCTGGTTTAGACCTGGTTTAGTCCTGATTGGGACCTGGTTTAGACCTGGTTTAGACCTGGTTTAGTCCTGGTTTAGACCTGGTTTAGACCTGGTTTAGACCTGCTTTAGACCTGGTTTTTCAGGACTAAACCAGGTCTAAACCAGGTCTAAACCAGGTCTAAACCAGGACTAAACCAAGACTAAACCAGGTCCCAATCAGGACTAAACCAGGACTAAACCAGGACTAAACCAGGTCTAAACCAGGTCTAAACCAGGTCTAAACCAGGACTAAACCAGGTCTAAACCAGGACTAAACCAGGACTAAACCAGGTTCTAAACCAGGTCTAAACCAGGACTAAACCAGGACTAAACCAGGACTAAACCAGGTCTAAACCAGGACTAAACCAGGACTAAACCAGGTCTAAACCAGGTCTAAACCAGGTCCCAATCAGGACTAAACCAGGTCTAAACCAGGTCTAAACCAGGTCTAAACCAGGACTAAACCAGGACTAAACCAGGACTAAACCAGGTCTAAACCAGGTCTAAACCAGGACTAAACCAGGACTAAACCAGGACTAAACTAGGACTAAACCAGGTCCCAATCAGGACTAAACCAGGTCTAAACCAGGTCTAAACCAGGACTAAACCAGGACTAAACAAGGACTAAACCAGGTCTAAACCAGGTCTAAACCAGGACTAAACCAAGACTAAACCAGGTCCCAATCAGGACTAAACCAGGACTAAACCAGGACTAAACCAGGTTCTAAACCAGGTCTAAACCAGGACTAAACCAGGACTAAACCAGGTTCTAAACCAGGTCTAAACCAGGACTAAACCAGGACTAAACCAGGACTAAACCAGGTCTAAACCAGGACTAAACCAGGACTAAACCAGGTCTAAACCAGGTCTAAACCAGGTCCCAATCAGGACTAAACCAGGACTAAACCAGGTCTAAACCAGGACTAAACCAGGACTAAACCAGGACTAAACCAGGACTAAACCAGGTCCCAATCAGGACTAAACCAGGACTAAACCAGGTCTAAACCAGGTCTGAACCAGGACTAAACCAGGACTAAACCAGGTCTAAACCAGGTCTAAACCAGGTCTAAACCAGGACTAAACCAGGACTAAACCAGGACTAAACCAGGTCCCAATCAGGACTAAACCAGGACTAAACCAGGTCTAAACCAGGTCTGAACCAGGACTAAACTAGGACTAAACCAGGTCCCAATCAGGACTAAACCAGGAATAAACCAGGACTAAACCAGGACTAAACCAGGTCTAAACCAGGTCTAAACCAGGTCTAAACCAGGACTAAACCAAGACTAAACCAGGTCCCAATCAGGACTAAACCAGGACTAAACCAGGTCTAAACCAGGACTAAACCAGGACTAAACCAGGACTAAACCAGGACTAAACCAGGTCCAAACCAGGACTAAACCAGGTCTAAACCAGGACTAAACCAGGTCTAAACCAGGTCTAAACCAGGTCTAAACCAGGACTAAACCAGGACTAAACCAGGACTAAACCAGGTCTAAACCAGGTCTAAACCAGGACTAAACCAGGACTAAACCAGGTCCCAATCAGGACTAAACCAGGACTAAACCAGGTCTAAACCAGGACTAAACCAGGACTAAACCAGGACTAAACCAGGTCTAAACCAGGTCTAAACCAGGACTAAACCAGGACTAAACCAGGTCTAAACCAGGTCCCAATCAGGACTAAACCAGGACTAAACCAGGTCTAAACCAGGACTAAACCAGGACTAAACCAGGACTAAACCAGGTCTAAACCAGGTCTAAACCAGGACTAAACCAGGACTAAACCAGGTCTAAACCAGGACTAAACCAGGACTAAACCAGGTCTAAACCAGGTCTAAACCAGGACTAAACCAGGACTAAACCAGGACTAAACTAGGACTAAACCAGGTCCCAATCAGGACTAAACCAGGTCTAAACCAGGTCTAAACCAGGTCTAAACCAGGACTAAACCAGGACTAAACAAGGACTAAACCAGGTCTAAACCAGGTCTAAACCAGGACTAAACCAAGACTAAACCAGGTCCCAATCAGGACTAAACCAGGACTAAACCAGGACTAAACCAGGTTCTAAACCAGGTCTAAACCAGGACTAAACCAGGACTAAACCAGGTTCTAAACCAGGTCTAAACCAGGACTAAACCAGGACTAAACCAGGACTAAACCAGGTCTAAACCAGGACTAAACCAGGACTAAACCAGGTCTAAACCAGGTCTAAACCAGGTCCCAATCAGGACTAAACCAGGACTAAACCAGGTCTAAACCAGGACTAAACCAGGACTAAACCAGGACTAAACCAGGACTAAACCAGGTCCCAATCAGGACTAAACCAGGACTAAACCAGGTCTAAACCAGGTCTGAACCAGGACTAAACCAGGACTAAACCAGGTCTAAACCAGGTCTAAACCAGGTCTAAACCAGGACTAAACCAGGACTAAACCAGGACTAAACCAGGTCCCAATCAGGACTAAACCAGGACTAAACCAGGTCTAAACCAGGTCTGAACCAGGACTAAACTAGGACTAAACCAGGTCCCAATCAGGACTAAACCAGGACTAAACCAGGACTAAACCAGGACTAAACCAGGTCTAAACCAGGTCTAAACCAGGTCTAAACCAGGACTAAACCAAGACTAAACCAGGTCCCAATCAGGACTAAACCAGGACTAAACCAGGTCTAAACCAGGACTAAACCAGGACTAAACCAGGACTAAACCAGGACTAAACCAGGTCCAAACCAGGACTAAACCAGGTCTAAACCAGGACTAAACCAGGTCTAAACCAGGTCTAAACCAGGTCTAAACCAGGACTAAACCAGGACTAAACCAGGACTAAACCAGGTCTAAACCAGGTCTAAACCAGGACTAAACCAGGACTAAACCAGGTCCCAATCAGGACTAAACCAGGACTAAACCAGGTCTAAACCAGGACTAAACCAGGACTAAACCAGGACTAAACCAGGTCTAAACCAGGTCTAAACCAGGACTAAACCAGGACTAAACCAGGTCTAAACCAGGTCCCAATCAGGACTAAACCAGGACTAAACCAGGTCTAAACCAGGACTAAACCAGGACTAAACCAGGACTAAACCAGGTCTAAACCAGGTCTAAACCAGGACTAAACCAGGACTAAACCAGGACTCTTGAATCCCGCTGTAGACTTGACATGAGCCTTTGTCCTGGATGAGTCCCATATTTTGGCGCCTGTTAGATTTCACGCTGCTGCAGAGGCGATGGACAGCACTAGATTTGCTCTGACCTCTGACCTCACGGCAAATGAGTGAGGAGAGGCCCTGGTCGCCATGGAGACGCACAATTACCAGGTCCTGGTTTAGACCTGGTTTAGTCCTGGTTTAGTCCTGGTTTAGTCCTGGTTTAGACCTGGTTTAGACCTGGTTTAGACCTGGTTTAGTCCTGGTTTAGACCTGGTTTAGTCCTGGTTTAGTCCTGGTTTAGACCTGGTTTAGACCTGGTTTAGTCCTGGTTTAGTCCTGGTTTAGTCCTGGTTTAGACCTGGTTTAGTCCTGGTTTGGACCTGGTTTAGTCCTGGTTTAGTCCTGGTTTAGTCCTGGTTTAGTCCTGGTTTAGTCCTGATTTAGACCTGGTTTAGTCCTGGTTTGGACCTGGTTTAGTCCTGGTTTAGACCTGGTTTAGACCTGGTTTAGTCCTGGTTTAGACCTGGTTTAGACCTGGTTTAGTCCTGGTTTAGTCCTGGTTTAGTCCTGGTTTAGACCTGGTTTAGTCCTGGTTTAGACCTGGTTTAGTCCTGGTTTAGACCTGGTTTAGACCTGGTTTAGTCCTGGTTTAGTCCTGGTCTTATTCCCGGTTAAAGATGCACTCTGTGACTTTCCTGGAGGCTCCGCCTCCTGCTTTTGTTTCTCAAAAAGAAGCAATAAGCAGAAAAACACAAAACAATCATCACCAAACAATAACAAACTCTGACTTGATCTCGAGCTAAAGCGCCGTGTTTCCACTGATGCTAACGACTATGTGGAGCCTTAGCAACACAGAGCTAGCAAAGCACGTTAGCAACACAGAGCTAGCAAAGCACGTTAGCAACACAGAGCTAGCAAAGCACGTTAGTATTAGCCTTTTCCTGTTTATGGCACTCGCTTTGTCAAGAGCAACAACCAGGTCTAAACCAGGTCTAAATCAGGTCTAAACCAGGTCTAAACCAGGTCTAAACCAGGTCTAAACCAGGTCTAAACCAGGTCTAATCCATGTCTAAACCAGGTCTAAACCAGGTCTAAACCAGGTCTAAACCAGGTCTAAACCAGGTCTAATCCAGGTCTAAACCAGGTCTAAACCAGGTCTAAACCAGGTCTAAACCAGGTCTAATCCAGGTCTAAACCAGGTCTAAACCAGGTCTAAACCAGGTCTAAACCAGGTCTAAACCAGGACTAAACCAGGTCTAAACCAGGTCTAAACCAGGTCTAAACCAGGTCTAAACCAGGTCTAAACCAGGTCTAAACCAGGTCTAAACCAGATCTAAACCAGGTCTAAACCAGGTCTAAACCAGGTCTAAACCAGGTCTAAACCAGATCTAAACCAGGTCTAAACCAGGTCTAAACCAGATCTAAACCAGGTCTAAACCAGGTCTAAACCAGGACTAAACCAGGTCTAAACCAGGTCTAAACCAGGACTAAACCAGATCTAAACCAGATCTACACCAGGTCTAAACCAGGACTAAACCAGGTCTAAACAAGGACTAAACCAGGACTAAACCAGGTCTAAACCAGGTCTAAACAAGGACTAAACCAGGACTAAACCAGGACTAAACCAGGACTAAACCAGGACTAAACCAGGTCTAAACCAAGACTAAACCAGACCAAAACAGGTCTAAACCAGGTCTAAACCAGGACTAAACCAGGACTAAACCAGGTCTGAACCAGGACTAAACCAGGACTAAACCAGGACTAAACCAGGACTAAACCAGGTCTAAACCAGGTCTAAACCAGGTCTAAACCAGGTCTAAACCAGGACTAAACCAGGACTAAACCAGGACTAAACCAGGTCTAAACAAGGACTAAACCAGGACTAAACCAGGACTAAACCAGGACTAAACCAGGACTAAACCAGGTCTAAACCAAGACTAAACCAGACCAAAACAGGTCTAAACCAGGTCTAAACCAGGACTAAACCAGGACTAAACCAGGACTAAACCAGGTCTGAACCAGGACTAAACCAGGACTAAACCAGGACTAAACCAGGTCTAAACCAGGTCTAAACCAGGTCTAAACCAGGTCTAAACCAGGACTAAACCAGGACTAAACCAGGACTAAACCAGGTCTAAACCAGGTCTAAACCAGGACTAAACCAGGACTAAACCAGGACTAAACCAGGTCTAAATCAGGTCTAAACCAGAACTAGACTGGGCCAATTAAAAGGTGACATTGTGACTTTCTCTGTGATTGATGCACATTCCTGGATGACAGCAGAAGTATAAATGATCTGGAGCGGGGCATTAGCTTTAGCGCCTCGAGCTAACACACAGCTTCAGGTCTAAACCAGGTCTGGACTAAGACTAAACCAGGACTAAACCAGGTCTAAACCAGGACTAAACCAGGTCTAAACCAGGTCTAAACCAGGTCTAAACCAGGACTAAACCAGGTCTAAACCAGGTCTAAACCAGGACTAAACCAGGTCTAAACCAGGACTAAACCAGGACTAAACCAGGACTAAACCAGGTCCAAACCAGGTCTAAACCAGGTCTAAACCAGGTCTAACAGAGGTTCTGGAGCTAATGGAGAGAGTAATGAGTTTCAGGTTTAACCATTCACACTCGGCTCAGTCATACATTAGCTTAGCCTCTGACCTCTGACCTCTGACCTCTGAGCATGAACTGGACGACTCAAACCGTAACCAAACCCTGTTCTGATTCTGAAATAACCATCTGTCCAAAAACAGTGTGAAAAGAAAAAAACTCTAAGCTCCACCCCCAGGTGAAATGACAAACAGCCATTGGACGATTCAGTTATGTCGTATCCTACACTTTTAGTTACAGGTCAGATCTGTGGCGAGGCGTGCACCATCACAGTAAGAAAACAGGTTTTTTTCACGTTTTATGGGAATAAAAACACAAAATAACTCATGGTCGATACCAGGATCAAATATCACAATATCGATCCGATACACGGCACACCGAAGTATCACGATATCGATCCGATACACGGCATACCAAAGTATCACGATATCGATCCGATACACGGCATACCGAAGTATCACGATATTGATCCGATACACGGCATACCGAAGTATCACAATATCGATCCGATACACAGCATACCGAAGTATCACGATATCGATCCGATACACGGCATACCGAAGTATCACGATATCGATCCGATACACGGCATACCGAAGTATCACGATAAGGGAACGAAGGAACTGAGGAACAAGTGAGCGAGGGAACGAGGGAATGTAGGAACGAGGGAGCGAGGGAACGAAGGAACGAGTGAGCGAGTGAGCGAGGGAACGAGGGAGCGAGGGAGCGAGGGAACGAAGGAACGGGTGAGCGAGGGAACGAAGGAACGAGGGAGTGAGGGAACGAGGGAATGTAGGAACGAGGGAGCGAGGGAACAAGTGAGCGAGGGAACGAAGGAAAGAGTGAGCGAGGGAATGAAGGGAGGAGTGAGCCAGGGAACGAGGGAACAAGTGAGCTAGGGAACAAAGGAATGAGGGAGTGAGTGAAGGAGGCGCTTTCAAAAATGTTTGGGGAAAGTTTGTTCCGAGTCTTGACCAAGTTTAGTCTTTCAAAGTAACTCTGGACTCAAGGTCGTCCACGTGTCAAGAGCAAGGTCATTTAGAGAAGAGAGAGAGAGAAGAGAGAGGGAAGAGAGAGGGAAGAAAGAGGGAAGAGGGAAGAGAGAGGAAAGAGAGAAGATAGAGGGAAGAGAGAGGGAAGAGAGAGGGAAGAAAGAGGGAAGAGAGAAGATAGAGAGAAGAGAGAGGGAAGAAAGAGGGAAGAGAGAGGGAAGAAAGAGGGAAGAGAGAAGATAGAGAGAAGAGAGAGGGAAGAAAGAGGGAAGAGAGAGGGAGAGAGGAAGGTTAAAGTTCAAGTCATAAACTCTTTGTTCCGTTCACATTTCTATTAAAGTCTTGTACAAACACATTTAAAGACACAGTGTGGAACTCCTCCACGTCCTCGTCTCCCAGGGCGACTGAAGACGTTTTCCCTCCGTTTTTTCCCTCTTCCAAACCAACTGGCTCTCGCCCTCTCTCTCTCTGTCGCTCTCTCTCCCACAAACGACGGCAATCTCGATCTCCCGGGCGGCGACCTCAATCTCCCAGGCGATCTCGATCTCCCGGGCGAGGTGGAGATGACAGCTGGTTCTCGCCGTCTGGAGCGGGGAAAGCGCCGCAGCGTGTAATTATAACACAAGAACTCATAATGACACTGTTGCCGTCGCCTCCGGACAGACGTTTCACTCTAGTCGTGCGGACAAGCCACAACAGAAGCAGAGCGGAGCATTTACTACTGGAGGCGGGGCATGTACTACTAGAGGCGGGGCATGTACTACTAGAGGCGGAGCATGTACTACTAGAGGCGGGGCATGTACTACTAGAGGCGGAGCATTTACTACTAGAGGCGGGGCATGTACTACTAGAGGCGGAGCATTTACTACTAGAGGCGGAGCATGTACTACTAGAGGCGGGGCATGTACTACTAGAGGCGGAGCATGTACTACTAGAGGCGGAGCATGTGCTACTAGAGGCGGGGCATGTACTACTAGAGGCGGAGCATGTACTACTAGAGGCGGGGCATGTACTACTAGAGGCGGGGCATGTACTACTAGAGGCGGGGCATGTACTACTAGAGGCGGAGCATGTGCTACTAGAGGCGGGGCATGTACTACTAGAGGCGGAGCATGTACTACTAGAGGCGGAGAATGTACTACTAGAGGCGGGGCATGTACTACTAGAGGCGGGGCATGTACTACTAGAGGCGGGGCATGTACTACTAGAGGCGGGGCATGTACTACAAGAGGCGGGGCATGTACTACTAGAGGCGGAGCATGTACTACTAGAGGCGGGGCATGTACTACTAGAGGCGGGGCATGTACTACTAGAGGCGGGGCATGTACTACTAGAGGCGGAGCATGTACTACTAGAGGCGGGGCATGTACTACTAGAGGCGGGGCATGTACTACTAGAGGCGGGGCATGTACTACTAGAGGCGGGGCATGTACTACAAGAGGCGGGGCATGTACTACAAGAGGCGGGGCATGTACTACTAGAGGCGGAGCATGTACTACTAGAGGCGGGGCATGTACTACTAGAGGCGGGGCATGTACTACTAGAGGCGGAGCATGTACTACTAGAGGCGGGGCATGTACTACTAGAGGCGGAGCATGTACTACAAGAGGCGGGGCATGTACTACTAGAGGCGGGGCATGTACTACTAGAGGCGGGGCATGTACTACTAGAGGCGGGGCATGTACTACAAGAGGCGGGGCATGTACTACAAGAGGCGGGGCATGTACTACTAGAGGCGGGGCATGTACTACTAGAGGCGGGGCATGTACTACAAGAGGCGGGGCATGTACTACAAGAGGCGGGGCATGTACTACTAGAGGCGGGGCATGTACTACTAGAGGCGGGGCATGTACTACAAGAGGCGGGGCATGTACTACAAGAGGCGGGGCATGTACTACTAGAGGCGGGGCATGTACTACTAGAGGCGGGGCATGTACTACTAGAGGCGGGGCATGTACTACTAGAGGCGGGGCATGTACTACTAGAGGCGGGGCATGTACTACTAGAGGCGGGGCATGTACTACAAGAGGCGGGGCATGTACTACTAGAGGCGGAGCATTTACTACTAGAGGCGGGGCATGTACTACTAGAGGCGGGGCATGTACTACAAGAGGCGGGGCATGTACTACAAGAGGCGGGGCATGTACTACTAGAGGCGGAGCATGTACTACTAGAGGCGGGGCATGTACTACTAGAGGCGGGGCATGTACTACTAGAGGCGGAGCATGTACTACTAGAGGCGGGGCATGTACTACTAGAGGCGGAGCATGTACTACAAGAGGCGGGGCATGTACTACTAGAGGCGGGGCATGTACTACTAGAGGCGGGGCATGTACTACTAGAGGCGGGGCATGTACTACAAGAGGCGGGGCATGTACTACTAGAGGCGGGGCATGTACTACTAGAGGCGGGGCATGTACTACTAGAGGCGGGGCATGTACTACAAGAGGCGGGCCATGTACTACAAGAGGCGGGGCATGTACTACTAGAGGCGGGGCATGTACTACTAGAGGCGGGGCATGTACTACTAGAGGCGGGGCATGTACTACAAGAGGCGGGGCATGTACTACAAGAGGCGGGGCATGTACTACTAGAGGCGGGGCATGTACTACTAGAGGCGGGGCATGTACTACTAGAGGCGGGGCATGTACTACTAGAGGCGGAGCATGTACTACTAGAGGCGGGGCATGTACTACTAGAGGCGGGGCATGTACTACTAGAGGCGGGGCATGTACTACTAGAGGCGGGGCATGTACTACTAGAGGCGGAGCATGTACTACTAGAGGCGGGGCATGTACTACTAGAGGCGGGGCATGTACTACTAGAGGCGGGGCATGTACTACTAGAGGCGGGGCATGTACTACTAGAGGCGGGGCATGTACTACAAGAGGCGGGGCATGTACTACTAGAGGCGGAGCATGTACTACTAGAGGCGGGGCATGTACTACTAGAGGCGGGGCATGTACTACTAGAAGCGGGGCATGTACTACTAGAGGCGGGGCATGTACTACTAGAGGCGGGGCATGTACTACTAGAGGCGGGGCATGTACTACTAGAGGCGGGGCATGTACTACAAGAGGCGGGGCATGTACTACAAGAGGCGGGGCATGTACTACTAGAGGCGGAGCATGTACTACTAGAGGCGGGGCATGTACTACTAGAGGCGGGGCATGTACTACTAGAGGCGGAGCATGTACTACTAGAGGCGGGGCATGTACTACTAGAGGCGGAGCATGTACTACAAGAGGCGGGGCATGTACTACTAGAGGCGGGGCATGTACTACTAGAGGCGGGGCATGTACTACTAGAGGCGGGGCATGTACTACTAGAGGCGGGGCATGTACTACTAGAGGCGGGGCATGTACTACTAGAGGCGGGGCATGTGTCAATTCCACCGATTTTCAGGAGGATAATTACTGGACATTGTTGGCGTTTGCAAATCCACGACGCCATTTCAGCGCTAAATGCATGCGGCGTGTTAAAGGGGAGGGCTGCATGCGTGTTAAACTCGCCGCTAAACAGACCCTTTAAAATAAGATCCCAAACAAATGACTTCCTGTTCGTCCAATCCATAAGCGACGCGTGTGTTTTTAGCTCTTTGGACCCATCGATCGTTGACTTACGATATCGTATCATCGTTAGCGGGAGAAGCTAACGAAGCCCTGAACGCACGTGCGGTCGTCATGACGGCGCTCGCTACGTTTACCATTCATTTCCCCCACAGACTTTCAGTTCAAATAAAAGTGTTTGAACACTTGATCGGGGCTAATCAGCCGCCGCGCGCTAACGAAGCGTCCTACGACCTCCTGTGTCCTTGAACGGCTGTTTGTGAAACTTAAAAGACTGAGAGGAAAGATTTAGTAACATTTATGAAAGAGAGAGAAGAGAGGAAACAGAGAGGAAACAGAGAGGAAACAGAGAGGAAACAGAGAGGAAAGAGAGAGGAAACAGAGAGGAAACAGAGAGGAAAGAGAGAGGAAACAGAGAGGAAACAGAGAGGAAACAGAGAGGAAACAGAGAGGAAACAGAGAGGAAACAGAGAGGAAACAGAGAGGAAAGAGAGAGGAAACAGAGAGGAAAGAGAGAGGAAAGAGAAAGAGCAAAGAGAGAGAGGAGAGAGTGAGAGAGGAAAGAGAGAGAGCAAAGAGAGAGAGGAAAGAGTGAGAGAGGAAAGAGAGAGCAGAAAGAGAGGAAAGAGAGAGGAAAGAGAGAGGAAAGAGAGAGAGCAAAGAGAGAGAGGAAAGAGAGAGAGCAAAGAGAGCGAGGAAAGAGTGAGAGAGGAAAGAGAGAGAGCAAAGAGAGAGAGGAAAGAGTGAGAGAGGAAAGAGAGAGAGCAAAGAGAGAGAGGAAAGAGAGAGCAGAAAGAGAGGAAAGAGATAGGAAAGAGAGAAAGGAGAGGGAGGGAAGAGAGGAAGGAGAGCAAAGAGAGAGAGGAAAGAGAGAGGAAAGAGAGAGGAAAGAGAGAGAGCAAAGAGAGAGAGGAAAGAGTGAGAGAGGAAAGAGAGAGAGCAAAGAGAGAGAGGAAAGAGTGAGAGAGGAAAGAGAGATAGCAAAGAGAGAAAGGAAAGAGTGAGAGAGGAAAGAGAGAGCAGAAAGAGAGGAAAGAGAGCGGAAAGAGAGAAAGGAGAGGGAGGAAAGAGAGGAAGGAGAGCAAAGAGAGAGAGGAAAGAGAGAGGAAAGAGAGAGGAAAGAGAGAGAGCAAAGAGAGAGAGGAAAGAGTGAGAGAGGAAAGAGAGAGAGCAAAGAGAGAGAGGAAAGAGTGAGAGAGGAAAGAGAGAGCAGAAAGAGAGGAAAGAGATAGGAAAGAGAGAAAGGAGAGGGAGGGAAGAGAGGAAGGAGAGCAAAGAGAGAGAGGAAAGAGAGAGGAAAGAGAGAGGAAAGAGAGAGAGGAAAGTGAGAGAGGAAAGAAAGAGGAAAGAGAGAGAGCAAAGAGAGAGAGGAAAGAGAGAGGAAAGAGAGAGAGGAAAGTGAGAGAGGAAAGAAAGAGGAAAGAGAGAGAGCAAAGAGAGAGAGGAAAGAGAGAGGAAAGAGAGAGAGGAAAGTGAGAGAGGAAAGAAAGAGGAAAGTGAGAGAGGAAAGAGAGAGGAAAGAGAGAGAGGAAAGTGAGAGAGGAAAGAAAGAGGAAAGAGAGAGAGGAAAGAAAGAGGAAAGAGAGAGAGGAAAGAAAGAGAGGAAAGAGCGCTAACGAACCTTTCGTGTCATTGAACGGCTGTTTGTAATACTTAAAACACTGAGTAGAGGAAAGATTTAGTAACATTTTGACTGTTAAATATGTTTGGACATAAGTTATCCTCGTTAGCCTCATTAGCCTCGTTAGCTTGTTTAGCCTGTTCAGCCTTGTTAGCCTGGTTAGCTTGGTTAGCCTCCGTCGTGTCTTTGCACTCTTAAACATTTGAACATTTGTGAAAAGTCTATGGTCAAAATGAACGGGAGCTCTCCTTCCTACAAGGCTACAAAGTGGGCGGGGCTGTTGTGCTCTTCCTCTTTTAAAGGGTCTGTTCACTTCCTGTCGCCGCCTCGCGCTCTGGGTCAGTGACAGTTATTGGGAACGTTGGGGTTGAAGCTCCAAAAATGGCACGTTCAAAATGGAAATCCCAAACTCGGGATTCATTTTGAACCTTAGTCCTTTTTTTTTCCTTTTTACCTTTCTGGTTGCTAACGGACACGCACTGTTCTTCGGGCAGCGTTTGGCACTCGACCGGGAGGCGGCCATTTTCCAAGACGGCCCAGCAGCTGTCCTGCAAAACGTTGCAAAAACTGCGACACGGCGTCATTCCGGGCTCGCCGCACTCCGGCGCCACCAACAGGCAGAAGAACCACTCCAGACTGTGGTGGCATTTCGACCTCAGCAGCCACGCCCACTCGTTTAACGCCGACTCCGCCTCCTCCACCCGGGTCTGGTTCAGGTGATTCGGCAAAACCACCTTCTTTCCGACGGCGTGCGAGCAAAAAGGCAACGTCGTGTTCACGAGAACGCACCGAGCGCGTTCCCAGGCGCTCGCTTTGTTGTTTTCAAGAGTTTGCGCATGCTTAGCTAGTTCCTGATCGCTAAGCTTGTAGTTTTCTTTCATTTGCGGTTGGTTAGCTAGTTCCTGATCGCTAATTTTGTAGTTTTCCAGCATTTTTGGCTGCTTAGCTAGTTCCAGATCACTGGTTTTGTTGTTTTCTAGAGTTTGCGCATGCTTAGCCACTTCCTGCTGGCTAATTTTGTAGTTTTCTGAGCCGGCTAAAATGCCACCTATCGTTGAAAGTGGCATTTTATTGGAATTTGAAGTTGTAGTTTCAATTGCTAACATATTTTCCGGTGAATAATGACTAGCGATTGTTGAAGAAGTTGGCGTTTGCAAATTTATATTGGGAGTTTCTTCAGTTTCAGGCTGCTTAGCTAGCTCCTGAACGCTAATGTTGTAGTTTTCTTTCATTTGCGGTTGGTTAGCTAGTTCCTGATCGCTAGTTTTGTAGTTTTCCAGCGTTTTAGGCTGCTTAGCTAGTTCCAGATTGTTTGTTTTGTAGTCTTCTTGAGTTTGTGCATGCTTAGCTACTTCCTGTTGGCTAATTTTGAAGTTTACGGAACTTGTGGAAACATTGTCTATAGTCAAACTTTGAATTGTGACGGAATTTGAAGTTGTAGTTTCAATTACTAACATATTTTCCGCTGAATAATGACTAGCTATAGTCTGAGAAGTTGGCGTTTGCAAATCTACGGTGGGATTTTCTTCAGTTTGAGGCTGCTTAGCTAGCTCCTGAACGCTAATGTTGTAGTTTTCAATCGTCAAACTTTGGATTGTATGGTAATTTGAAGTTGTAGTTTCAATAGCTAACATATTTTCAGGTGAATAATTAGTCAAAGAATTTGGCGTTTGCAAATCTACAACACCATTTTCTCCAGTTGTCGACTCTTTAATATCATTTAGCTCCGTTTCCTGGCTAAACGTATCCAACTTTCCTCTAGCTAACCTGCCGTCGCCGCCGCCCCGAATGCGGTTCTCAAAATCCTGGTCAACAAACAACTCATCTGGACTTTTATTAAATATTTCCAAATTAACTTCTAAACGAGATTCCGTCGTTGTCGTTTCCGCATCGCTAAAGCCGCTAAACGCTAACGTTTTCTCCGCCAAGTCATCATCAGCAGTAGTCGCGGTAGCTTCACTTTGCAAATGGATTGTGCGCGTTTCTTTAGCGACTGGAGTTGCGTTTTGAAGCTCAGTGTTTTGCTCGGTTTCTCTGCTGATCGAACCGGGCTTTGCGACGACTGAGCCGCTATCGATCCTGTTGCTAATTCGGCGAGCTAATGCCGAACTCGCTTGGCTATCAGTAGCTAAAAACATTGGGTTATCTGGTCTGTTTTTAGCCGTTAGCACATCTAATATTGTAGCAGTTTCGACTTTGTCAAAAGTTTTAATGTCGTCAGTCGCTAATGTCGTCTTTGGTGAAATAATGTTAGCGAAGGTCACGGTAGCGGGACTTCCGTTCGCTCGATCAACATTTTGCCCTGAATTTCGGCTTTGATTTCGACTGACAATTGTGCTGAATGTCTTTCCCGTCACCGAGCTGCTCTCCATCACTCTCTCGGTCGGTTTATCTAAACTCGGGCTAACGTGGCTATCAGCGACAGAGCTATCTTGTCTATTCTTAGCTGCGGTTGCATCTTTGGCGGCCGCGGTCTGAGCAGTTTCTCTACAGGTTTTGACTCTTTCAAATGCGCCGACGTTCGCGGTTGCGGTTACGTCGGCCGTAGAAGGACGGACGGTCGTTTTGGTCATAGTTTTATCTCCTAAAGTCGCGTTGTGCGGATTGAAATCTGTTGCGTTCCAAGTTTTCGCTTCGAGGTTTAAGATTTTGTTCGCCAACTCCAACTTTTCCCTTTGACTTTGAGCATTTTCATGACTTTCAGGCTTAAATTCTAACGTATTGAACCCGGACCCGGCACTTTCACCCTCTCCACTCGGGAACCCGGACCCTGACATTGCCCCAGAGTCAATTTCTTCCATTTCTCCACCGCCAGATTTCCCAGAAACAAGTTCAAAAGTGAAATGTTCAAGTTTAGAATCTCCTAAATCAATTTCATTACCAGAAGCTTGAATGGCAGGGGCCCCCCGAGTGACCCCTTCCTCACTCGGGGCCGCTGGGGTCGTCAGCTGCGGTGTCTCCATCGTGGCCCAAACGCGGCCGCCGCCGCTGCGCCTCAAAGCATCACCGCTCGCGTCCGCTCGCCCGTCGCCCTCGGGCTGCTCCCCACTGCCCGGCGCCGCCCCCGCTCCCGCCGGACCCCCGGAGCCCTCGGGGGGCTCCGGGGTGCCGGGGGCCGAGGTGGTGGTCCCGGTGCGAGACCAGAACCAGGCGCCGGACTCGCCGCAGCACAGCGCCAGCCAGAGCAAAGCCAAAGCGTTTGTCCTCATGTTTGCAGCAGCAGCGCTCGCTTCACTCGCACATGTCCAGAGGGCGAGAGCCGTGTCACGCTCGTGTCTCCGGCAGGACGGTGTGGAGGAGTGTCCCATTCAGGAGCACCGGAGGGGGGCCAGGCAGGGGGCGGGGGAGGCGCTGGGAGGCGGGTCTGGACTGGCCCGCAGCTCCGCCTCCGAAGCCTTTCTTTATGGCGGCGTTGAAAGAAAAGTGCCGGTAGATAACTCCGACTTACGAGGCTTTGGCTCGTCCCGGGTTTCACAAGAGCGCCGTGATTTGTGAGCTAACGACGTATGAGAGCTAACGACGTATGAGAGCTAACGGCGTATGAGCGCTAACGCCGTATCGTAAACCACAGAATTAGCAAAAACAGAGCAGACTTCATGCTGCGATGATGAAAGGGTCAAAGTTTGTGAAGCTCGTCGCCCGAAATGTTTTATTATTTCAACGGAATCCACTTCGTCTAAATGTCGTGTTTATTAATGTTTAACTTCATAAATCAGGTGAAGCTGGAATTTCTCTGAAGGAAGAACTTCAAACAGGACGATCCATTCACAGATTTATATGAAATGTTAAGTGAAAAGATAAGATATCATTTTGTTTGTCCAAACAGTGGGACATTTCAGAAGTAGATAAATGAAAAATAGTCCTGGTTTAGTCCTGGTTTACTCCTGGTTTAGACCTGGTTTAGTCCTGGTTTAGACTTGGTTTACTCCTAGTTTAGCCCTGGTTTAGACCTGGTTTAGTCCTGGTTTACTCCTGGTTTAGACCTGGTTTACTCCTGGTTTAGATCTGGTTTAGCCCTGGTTTAGACCTGGTTTAGTCCTGGTTTACTCCTGGTTTAGACCTGGTTTACTCCTGGTTTAGATCTGGTTTACTCCTGGTTTAGACCTGGTTTACTCCTGGTTTAGACCTGGTTTAGTCCTGGTTTAGACTTGGTTTACTCCTAGTTTAGACCTGGTTTAGTCCTGGTTTAGTCCTGGTTTACTCCTGGTTTAGACCTGGTTTAGTCCTGGTTTAGACTTGGTTTACTCCTAGTTTAGCCCTGGTTTAGACCTGGTTTAGTCCTGGTTTACTCCTGGTTTAGACCTGGTTTACTCCTGGTTTAGATCTGGTTTAGACCTGGTTTAGTCCTGGTTGAGACCAGGTTTAGTCCTGGTTTACTCCTGGTTTAGACCTGGTTTAGACCTGGTTTAGTCCTGGTTTAGTCCTGGTTTAGACCTGGTTTAGACCTGGTTTAGTCCTGGTTTAGTCCTGGTTTAGACCTGGTTTAGACCTGGTTTAGACTCAGTTAAAACAGTGTTATTTATTAACACATAATGGAAAACTCAACTTGTCCATACATTTCCCTTTGTCTGTCACGCTGTGAACTCCATGCCCCCCTTTTCCCTCTCTCCCCCCGGGAGAGAGAAGAGAGAGAGAGAAGAGAGAGAGAGACAGAGAGATAGAGAGAAGAGAGAGAGAAACAGAGAGAAGAGAGAAGAGAGAGAGAGACAGAGAGAGAGAGAGAAGAGAGAGAGAAACAGAGAGAAGAGAGAAAAGAGAGACAGAGAGAGAGAAAGAGAGAGAGAGAAGAGCGAGAGAGAGGAGAGAGAGAGAAGAGAGAGAGAGAAGAGAAGAGAGAGACAGACAGAGAGAGAGAGACAGAGAGAGAGAAGAGAGAGAAAAGAGAGAGAGACAGAGAGAGAGAGAGAGAGAGGAGAGAAGAGAGAGAGACAGAGAGAGAGAGAGAGACAGAGAGAGAGAGAGAGACAGAGAGAGCGAGACAGAGAGAGACAGAGAGAAGAGAGAGAGAGAGAAGAGAGAGAGACAGAGAGAGAGACAGACAGAGAGAGAAAGAGAAAAGAGAGAGAG
>NW_027315768.1:35644441-35736941 GCF_026437365.1 Eucyclogobius newberryi
ACTTTTATACTTAATACTTAATACTTTAATACTTTTATACTTTATACTTTTATACTTAATACTTTAATACTTTATACTTTTATACTTTTATACTTTATACTTTTATACTTAATACTTAAATACTTTTATACTTAATACTTAATACTTAATACTTTTATACTTAATACTTAAATACTTTTATACTTAATACTTAATACTTAATACTTTTATACTTAATACTTTTATACTTAATACTTTTATACTTTATACTTTTATACTTAATACTTAATACTTTAATACTTTTATACTTTATACTTTTATACTTAATACTTAATACTTTTATACTTAATACTTAATACTTTATACTTAATACTTAATACTTAATACTTAAATACTTTTATACTTAATACTTTTATACTTTATACTTAATACTTAATACTTAATACTTTTATACTTAATACTTTTATACTTAATACTTAATACTTAATACTTAACACTTTATACTTAATACTTTTATACTTAATACTTAATACTTAATACTTTTATACTTAATACTTAATACTTTTATACTTAATACTTAATACTTAACACTTTATACTTAATACTTTTATACTTAATACTTTATACTTAATACTTTTATACTTTATACTTAATACTTAATACTTAAATACTTTATACTTAATACTTTTATACTTTATACTTTTATACTTAATACTTTAATACTTTTATACTTTATACTTTTATACTTAATACTTTAATACTTTATACTTTTATACTTTATACTTTATACTTAATACTTAATACTTAATACTTTTATACTTAATACTTAATACTTAATACTTTTATACTTAATACTTAATACTTAATACTTAAATACTTTTATACTTAATACTTTTATACTTAATACTTTTATACTTAATACTTTTATACTTTATACTTAATACTTAATACTTAACACTTTATACTTAATACTTTATACTTATACTTTATACTTTTATACTTATACTTATACTTAATACTTAAATACTTTTATACTTAATACTTTTATACTTAATACTTAATACTTAATACTTAAATACTTTTATACTTAATACTTTTATACTTAATACTTAATACTTAATACTTTTATACTTAATACTTAATACTTTTATACTTAATACTTAATACTTAACACTTTATACTTAATACTTTTACTTATACTTAATACTTTATACTTAATACTTTATACTTTATACTTAATACTTAATACTTAAATACTTTTATACTTAATACTTTTATACTTTATACTTTTATACTTAATACTTAATACTTTAATACTTTTATACTTTATACTTTTATACTTAATACTTTAATACTTTATACTTTTATACTTTATACTTTATACTTAATACTTAATACTTAATACTTTTATACTTAATACTTAATACTTAATACTTTTATACTTAATACTTAATACTTAATGCTTAAATACTTTTATACTTAATACTTAATACTTAATACTTTTATACTTAATACTTAATACTTAATACTTTTATACTTAATACTTTTATACTTAATACTTTTATACTTAATACTTTTATACTTTATACTTAATACTTAAATACTTTTATACTTAATACTTTTATACTTAATACTTAATACTTAACACTTTATACTTAATACTTTTATACTTAATACTTAATACTTAATACTTTTATACTTAATACTTAATACTTTATACTTAATACTTTATACTTAATACTTTTATACTTAATACTTTTATACTTAATACTTAATACTTAATACTTTTATACTTAATACTTTTATACTTAATACTTAATACTTAACACTTTATACTTAACACTTTATACTTAATACTTTATACTTAATACTTTTATACTTAATACTTTTATACTTAATACTTAATACTTAATACTTAATACTTTTATACTTAATACTTTATACTTTATACTTAATACTTAATACTTAATACTTAATACTTTTATACTTAATACTTAATACTTAATACTTTATACTTAACACTTTATACTTAATACTTTTATACTTAATACTTTTATACTTAATACTTTAATACTTTAATACTTTATACTTTTATACTTAATACTTTAATACTTTAATACTTTAATACTTTTATACTTTATACTTTTATACTTAATACTTTAATACTTTAATACTTTAATACTTTTATACTTTTATACTTTATACTTTATACTTTATACTTATACTTTATACTTTATACTTATACTTAATACTTAATACTTTTATACTTAATACTTTATACTTTATACTTAATACTTATACTTTATACTTTATACTTTATACTTTATACTTTATACTTAATACTTTTATACTTAATACTTAATACTTTTATACTTAATACTTAATACTTAATACTTAATACTTAATACTTTTATACTTAATACTTAATACTTAATACTTTTATACTTAATACTTAATACTTTTATACTTAATACTTAATACTTAATACTTTATACTTAATACTTAATACTTTTATACTTAATACTTAATACTTTTATACTTAATACTTTTATACTTAATACTTTTATACTTATACTTTATACTTAATACTTAATACTTTAATACTTTTATACTTATACTTTTATACTTAATACTTTAATACTTAATACTTTTATACTTTTATACTTTTATACTTTATACTTTATACTTAATACTTAATACTTAATACTTTTATACTTAATACTTATACTTAATACTTTTATACTTAATACTTAATACTTAATACTTAATACTTTTATACTTAATACTTTTATACTTTATACTTAATACTTAATACTTAAATACTTTTATACTTAATACTTTTATACTTAATACTTAATACTTAATACTTTTATACTTAATACTTAATACTTTATACTTAATACTTAATACTTAACACTTTATACTTAATACTTTTATACTTAATACTTTATACTTAATACTTTATACTTTATACTTAATACTTAATACTTAATACTTTATACTTAATACTTTTATACTTTATACTTTTATACTTAATACTTAATACTTTAATACTTTTATACTTTATACTTTTATACTTAATACTTTAATACTTTATACTTTTATACTTTATACTTAATACTTAATACTTAATACTTTTATACTTAATACTTAATACTTAATACTTTTATACTTAATACTTAATACTTAATACTTAATACTTTTATACTTAATACTTTTATACTTAATACTTTTATACTTAATACTTTTATACTTTATACTTAATACTTAACACTTTATACTTTATACTTTTATACTTAATACTTTAATACTTTATACTTTTATACTTTATACTTAATACTTAATACTTAATACTTTATACTTAATACTTAATACTTAATACTTTTATACTTAATACTTAATACTTAATACTTAATACTTTTATACTTAATACTTTTATACTTAATACTTTTATACTTAATACTTTTATACTTTATACTTAATACTTTATACTTTATACTTTTATACTTTTATACTTTATACTTTATACTTAATACTTAATACTTAATACTTTTATACTTAATACTTAATACTTAATGCTTAATACTTTTATACTTAATACTTAATACTTAATACTTTTATACTTAATACTTAATACTTAAATACTTTATACTTAATACTTTTATACTTAATACTTTTATACTTAATACTTTTATACTTTATACTTAATACTTAAATACTTTATACTTAATACTTTTATACTTAATACTTAATACTTAATACTTTATACTTAATACTTTTATACTTAATACTTAATACTTAATACTTTATACTTAATACTTAATACTTTTATACTTAATACTTTTATACTTAATACTTTATACTTAATACTTTTATACTTAATACTTAATACTTAATACTTTTATACTTAATACTTTATACTTAATACTTTTATACTTAATACTTAATACTTAATACTTAATACTTTTATACTTTATACTTTATACTTAATACTTAATACTTAATACTTTTATACTTAATACTTAATACTTAATACTTAATACTTAATACTTAATACTTTTATACTTAATACTTATACTTAATACTTAATACTTAAACTTTATACTTAATACTTTTATACTTTTATACTTAATACTTAATACTTTATACTTTTATACTTTATACTTTATACTTTTATACTTTTATACTTTAATACTTAATACTTTTATACTTTTATACTTTATACTTTTATACTTAATACTTTAATACTTTATACTTTTATACTTTATACTTTATACTTTATACTTTATACTTAATACTTAATACTTAATACTTTTATACTTAATACTTTATACTTTATACTTAATACTTTAATACTTTATACTTTATACTTTATACTTATACTTTATACTTAATACTTTATACTTAATACTTTATACTTAATACTTAATACTTTTATACTTTATACTTTAATACTTTAATACTTTATACTTAATACTTAATACTTTTATACTTAATACTTTAATACTTTTATACTTTATACTTTATACTTAATACTTTAATACTTTAATACTTTTATACTTTATACTTAATACTTAATACTTTATACTTAATACTTTTATACTTTATACTTTATACTTAATACTTTATACTTAATACTTTATACTTAATACTTTTATACTTTATACTTAATACTTAATACTTAATACTTTATACTTAATACTTTATACTTATACTTTTATACTTAATACTTTATACTTAATACTTTTATACTTTATACTTAATACTTATACTTAAATACTTTATACTTAATACTTTTATACTTAATACTTAATACTTAATACTTAAACTTTATACTTAATACTTTTATACTTAATACTTAATACTTAATACTTTTATACTTAATACTTAATACTTAATACTTTTATACTTAATACTTAATACTTAATACTTTTATACTTATACTTAATACTTAATACTTAATACTTTTATACTTAATACTTTTATACTTAATACTTAATACTTAATACTTTTATACTTAATACTTAATACTTAATACTTTTATACTTAATACTTAATACTTTATACTTAATACTTAATACTTAATACTTTTATACTTAATACTTTATACTTAATACTTAATACTTAATACTTTATACTTAATACTTAATACTTTATACTTAATACTTAATACTTAATACTTTTATACTTAATACTTTTATACTTAATACTTTATACTTAATACTTAATACTTTTATACTTAATACTTAATACTTTTATACTTAATACTTTATACTTAATACTTTTATACTTAATACTTAATACTTAATACTTTTATACTTAATACTTTTATACTTAATACTTTTATACTTAATACTTTTATACTTAATACTTAATACTTAATACTTTATACTTAATACTTTTATACTTAATACTTAATACTTTATACTTAATACTTAATACTTTTATACTTAATACTTAATACTTTAATACTTTAATACTTTATACTTTTATACTTATACTTTATACTTTATACTTTATACTTAATACTTTTATACTTAATACTTTTATACTTAATACTTAATACTTTTATACTTAATACTTTATACTTAATACTTTTATACTTAATACTTAATACTTTTATACTTTATACTTTATACTTTAATACTTTAATACTTTTATACTTTATACTTAATACTTTAATACTTTAATACTTTAATACTTTTATACTTTATACTTTATACTTTTATACTTAATACTTTATACTTAATACTTTAATACTTAATACTTTTATACTTTATACTTTATACTTTATACTTTATACTTTATACTTAATACTTTTATACTTAATACTTAATACTTAATACTTTATACTTAATACTTTTATACTTTATACTTAATACTTAATACTTAAATACTTTATACTTAATACTTTTATACTTAATACTTAATACTTAATACTTAATACTTTATACTTAATACTTTATACTTAATACTTAATACTTAATACTTTTATACTTAATACTTAATACTTAATACTTTACTTATACTTAATACTTAATACTTTATACTTAATACTTTATACTTAATACTTTTATACTTTATACTTTATACTTTATACTTAATACTTTTATACTTAATACTTAATACTTATACTTAATACTTTTATACTTAATACTTTTATACTTAATACTTTAATACTTTAATACTTTTATACTTTTATACTTAATACTTTAATACTTTATACTTTATACTTTTATACTTAATACTTTATACTTATACTTTATACTTATACTTAATACTTAATACTTTTATACTTAATACTTTATACTTTATACTTTTATACTTAATACTTTATACTTTATACTTTATACTTATACTTATACTTAATACTTAATACTTTTATACTTAATACTTAATACTTTATACTTAATACTTAATACTTAATACTTAATACTTAATACTTTTATACTTAATACTTAATACTTAATACTTTTATACTTAATACTTAATACTTTATACTTAATACTTAATACTTAATACTTTTATACTTAATACTTAATACTTTATACTTAATACTTAATACTTTATACTTAATACTTTTATACTTTATACTTTTATACTTAATACTTAATACTTAATACTTTATACTTATACTTTTATACTTAATACTTTAATACTTTATACTTTATACTTTTATACTTATACTTTATACTTAATACTTAATACTTAATACTTTTATACTTAATACTTAATACTTAATACTTTTATACTTAATACTTAATACTTAATACTTTTATACTTAATACTTTTATACTTATACTTAATACTTAATACTTAATACTTTTATACTTAATACTTTATACTTAATACTTAATACTTAATACTTAATACTTTATACTTAATACTTTTATACTTAATACTTTATACTTATACTTTTATACTTAATACTTAATACTTAACACTTTATACTTAATACTTTTATACTTAATACTTATACTTAATACTTTTATACTTAATACTTTTATACTTTATACTTTTATACTTAATACTTAATACTTAATACTTTATACTTTATACTTTTATACTTAATACTTTAATACTTTATACTTTTATACTTTATACTTAATACTTAATACTTAATACTTTTATACTTAATACTTAATACTTAATACTTTTATACTTAATACTTAATACTTAATACTTAAATACTTTTATACTTAATACTTTATACTTAATACTTTTATACTTAATACTTTTATACTTTATACTTAATACTTAATACTTAACACTTTATACTTAATACTTTTATACTTTATACTTTTATACTTTTATACTTTATACTTTATACTTAATACTTAATACTTAATACTTTATACTTAATACTTAATACTTAATACTTAATACTTAATACTTTTATACTTAATACTTAATACTTAATACTTAATACTTTTATACTTAATACTTAATACTTAATACTTTATACTTAATACTTTTATACTTAATACTTTAATACTTTATACTTTATACTTTATACTTAATACTTAATACTTAATACTTTTATACTTAATACTTAATACTTAATACTTAATACTTTTATACTTAATACTTAATACTTAATACTTAATACTTTTATACTTAATACTTTATACTTACTTAATACTTAATACTTAATACTTTATACTTAATACTTTTATACTTAATACTTAATACTTAATACTTAACACTTTATACTTAATACTTTTATACTTAATACTTAATACTTAATACTTTTATACTTAATACTTAATACTTTTATACTTAATACTTAATACTTAACACTTTATACTTAATACTTTTATACTTAATACTTTATACTTAATACTTTTATACTTTATACTTAATACTTAATACTTAAATACTTTTATACTTAATACTTTTATACTTTATACTTTTATACTTAATACTTAACACTTTAATACTTTATACTTTATACTTTTATACTTAATACTTTAATACTTTATACTTTTATACTTTATACTTAATACTTAATACTTAATACTTTTATACTTAATACTTAATACTTAATACTTTTATACTTAATACTTAATACTTAATACTTAAATACTTTTATACTTAATACTTTTATACTTAATACTTTATACTTAATACTTTTATACTTAATACTTAATACTTAATACTTAACTTTATACTTAATACTTTTATACTTATACTTTTATACTTTATACTTTATACTTTATACTTAATACTTAATACTTAATACTTTTATACTTAATACTTAATACTTAATACTTAATGCTTAAATACTTTTATACTTAATACTTAATACTTAATACTTAATACTTTTATACTTAATACTTAATACTTAAATACTTTTATACTTAATACTTTTATACTTAATACTTTTATACTTAATACTTTTATACTTTATACTTAATACTTAAATACTTTTATACTTAATACTTTTATACTTAATACTTAATACTTTTATACTTAATACTTTTATACTTAATACTTTTATACTTAATACTTAATACTTAATACTTTTATACTTAATACTTTTATACTTAATACTTAATACTTAACACTTTATACTTAACACTTTATACTTAATACTTTTATACTTAATACTTTTATACTTAATACTTTTATACTTAATACTTTTATACTTAATACTTAATACTTAATACTTAATACTTTTATACTTTATACTTTATACTTAATACTTAATACTTAATACTTTTATACTTAATACTTAATACTTAATACTTAATACTTAATACTTAATACTTTTATACTTAATACTTAATACTTAATACTTAATACTTAACACTTTATACTTAATACTTTTATACTTTATACTTTTATACTTTTATACTTAATACTTTAATACTTTAATACTTTTATACTTTTATACTTTTATACTTTAATACTTTAATACTTTTATACTTTTATACTTTATACTTTTATACTTAATACTTTAATACTTTTATACTTTTATACTTTTATACTTTTATACTTTATACTTTATACTTTATACTTTATACTTTATACTTAATACTTAATACTTAATACTTTTATACTTAATACTTTATACTTAATACTTTTATACTTTATACTTTTATACTTTATACTTTATACTTTATACTTTATACTTAATACTTTTATACTTAATACTTTTATACTTAATACTTTTATACTTAATACTTTAATACTTTTATACTTTTATACTTTAATACTTTAATACTTTTATACTTAATACTTTTATACTTAATACTTTTATACTTTTATACTTTTATACTTTTATACTTTAATACTTTAATACTTTTATACTTTATACTTTTATACTTAATACTTTAATACTTTAATACTTTAATACTTTTATACTTTTATACTTTTATACTTTATACTTAATACTTTAATACTTTAATACTTTAATACTTTAATACTTTAATACTTTAATACTTTAATACTTTATACTTTATACTTTATACTTTATACTTTATACTTTATACTTAATACTTAATACTTTATACTTAATACTTTTATACTTTATACTTAATACTTAATACTTAAATACTTTATACTTAATACTTTTATACTTAATACTTAATACTTAATACTTAACACTTTATACTTAATACTTTTATACTTAATACTTAATACTTAATACTTTTATACTTAATACTTAATACTTAATACTTTTATACTTAATACTTAATACTTAACACTTTTATACTTTATACTTAATACTTAATACTTAAATACTTTTATACTTAATACTTTTATACTTAATACTTAATACTTAATACTTTTATACTTAATACTTAATACTTAATACTTTTATACTTAATACTTAAATACTTTTATACTTAATACTTAATACTTAATACTTTTATACTTAATACTGTTATACTTAATACTGTTATACTTAATACTTAATACTTTTATACTTAATACTTAAATACTTTTATACTTAATACTTTATACTTAATACTTTTATACTTAATACTTAATACTTAATACTTTTATACTTAATACTTTTATACTTAATACTTTTATACTTAATACTTTTATACTTAATACTTAATACTTAACACTTTATACTTAATACTTTTATACTTAATACTTAATACTTTTATACTTAATACTTAATACTTTAATACTTTAATACTTTATACTTTTATACTTTATACTTTATACTTTTATACTTTATACTTAATACTTTTATACTTAATACTTTTATACTTAATACTTTAATACTTTTATACTTTTATACTTTAATACTTTTATACTTAATACTTTTATACTTAATACTTTAATACTTTAATACTTTTATACTTTTATACTTTTATACTTTAATACTTTAATACTTTTATACTTTATACTTAATACTTTAATACTTTAATACTTTAATACTTTTATACTTTATACTTTTATACTTAATACTTTAATACTTTAATACTTTAATACTTTTATACTTTTATACTTTATACTTTATACTTTATACTTTATACTTTATACTTTATACTTAATACTTAATACTTTTATACTTAATACTTAATACTTTATACTTAATACTTTTATACTTTATACTTAATACTTAATACTTAAATACTTTATACTTAATACTTTTATACTTAATACTTAATACTTAATACTTAACACTTTATACTTAATACTTTTATACTTAATACTTAATACTTAATACTTTTATACTTAATACTTAATACTTAATACTTTTATACTTAATACTTAATACTTAACACTTTATACTTAATACTTTTATACTTAATACTTTTATACTTTATACTTAATACTTAATACTTAAATACTTTTATACTTAATACTTTTATACTTAATACTTAATACTTAATACTTTTATACTTAATACTTAATACTTAATACTTTTATACTTAATACTTAAATACTTTTATACTTTTATACTTTTATACTTTATACTTTATACTTAATACTTAATACTTTTATACTTAATACTTAATACTTTATACTTTATACTTAATACTTTTATACTTAATACTTTAATACTTTATACTTTTATACTTTATACTTTATACTTTATACTTAATACTTTTATACTTAATACTTTTATACTTAATACTTTTATACTTAATACTTTAATACTTTTATACTTTTATACTTTAATACTTTAATACTTTTATACTTAATACTTTTATACTTAATACTTTAATACTTTAATACTTTTATACTTTTATACTTTTATACTTTAATACTTTAATACTTTTATACTTTATACTTTTATACTTAATACTTTAATACTTTAATACTTTAATACTTTAATACTTTTATACTTTATACTTTTATACTTAATACTTTAATACTTTAATACTTTAATACTTTAATACTTTAATACTTTTATACTTTTATACTTTATACTTTATACTTTATACTTTATACTTTATACTTTATACTTAATACTTAATACTTTTATACTTAATACTTAATACTTTATACTTAATACTTTTATACTTTATACTTAATACTTAATACTTAAATACTTTATACTTAATACTTTTATACTTAATACTTAATACTTAATACTTTTATACTTAATACTTAATACTTAACACTTTTATACTTTATACTTAATACTTAATACTTAAATACTTTTATACTTAATACTTAATACTTAATACTTTTATACTTAATACTTAAATACTTTTATACTTAATACTTAATACTTAATACTTTTATACTTAATACTGTTATACTTAATACTTAATACTTAACACTTTTATACTTAATACTTAAATACTTTTATACTTAATACTTAATACTTAATACTTTTATACTTAATACTTTTATACTTAATACTGTTATACTTAATACTTAATACTTTTATACTTAATACTTAAATACTTTTATACTTAATACTTTATACTTAATACTTTTATACTTAATACTTAATACTTAATACTTTTATACTTAATACTTTTATACTTAATACTTTTATACTTAATACTTTTATACTTAATACTTAATACTTAACACTTTATACTTAATACTTTTATACTTAATACTTAATACTTTTATACTTAATACTTAATACTTTTATACTTAATACTTAATACTTTAATACTTTAATACTTTATTAACCTGAACTCGTCTTCAGGTCCATCAGAAGTTGTTATTTTATTTTGAAGAGTCACGGCCTCTGAATTCTAAACACAATTGTTTTTGAAGTGACAGCGTTAGCCACGCCCCCTCCACTTGGGGCGTGGCGAGGGCCGATCATTGCCGCTTGCGGCTAAATTTATTGTTATCATCATCATAGCGCCCTCTCCAGGACTAAACCAGGACTAAATCAGGACTAAACCAGGACTGAAAAAGGTCTAAAGCAGGTCTAAAGCAGGACTAAACCAGGACTAAAGCAGGTCTAAAGCAGGACTAAACCAGGACTAAAGCAGGTCTAAAGCAGGACTAAACCAGGACTAAAGCAGGTCTAAAGCAGGACTAAACCAGGACTAAAGCAGGACTAAAGCAGGACTAAAGCAGGACTAAAGCAGGACTAAAGCAGGACTAAACCAGGACTAAACCAGGTCTAAGCCAGGTCTAAACCAGGACTAAAAAAGGTCTAAAGCAGGACTAAAGAAGGACTAAAGCAGGATTAAACCAGGACTAAAGCAGGACTAAACCAGGTCTAAAGCAGGACTAAAGCAGGACTAAACCAGGACTAAAGCAGGATTAAACCAGGACTAAAGCAGGACTAAACCAGGTCTAAAGCAGGACTAAAGCAGGACTAAA
Source organism: Eucyclogobius newberryi (assembly GCF_026437365.1). Classification (NCBI taxonomy): domain Eukaryota; kingdom Metazoa; phylum Chordata; class Actinopteri; order Gobiiformes; family Gobiidae; genus Eucyclogobius; species Eucyclogobius newberryi. Next base: position 35,657,186 of record NW_027315768.1, read on the forward strand.
CCAGGACTAAAGCAGGATTAAACCAGGACTAAAGCAGGACTAAAGCAGGTCTAAAGCAGGACTAAAGCAGGACTAAACCAGGACTAAAGCAGGACTAAACCAGGACTAAAGCAGGACTAAAGCAGGACTAAAGCAGGTCTAAAGCAGGACTAAACCAGGACTAAAGCAGGACTAAAGCAGGACTAAAGCAGGACTAAAGCAGGACTAAACCAGGACTAAACCAGGTCTAAGCCAGGACTAAACCAGGACTAAAGCAGGTCTAAAGCAGGACTAAAGCAGGACTAAAGCAGGACTAAAGCAGGACTAAACCAGGACTAAAGCAGGACTAAAGCAGGACTAAAGCAGGACTAAACCAGGACTAAACCAGGACTAAAGCAGGACTAAAGCAGGACTAAACCAGGACTAAACCAGGTCTAAGCCAGGACTAAACCAGGACTAAAGCAGGTCTAAAGCAGGACTAAAGCAGGACTAAAGCAGGACTAAAGCAGGACTAAACCAGGACTAAAGCAGGACTAAAGCAGGACTAAACCAGGACTAAACCAGGTCTAAGCCAGGACTAAACCAGGACTAAACCAGGACTGAAAAAGGTCTAAAGCAGGACTAAAGCAGGTCTAAAGCAGGTCTAAAGCAGGACTAAACCAGGACTAAACCAGGACTAAACCAGGTCTAAGCCAGGACTAAACCAGGACTAAACCAGGACTGAAAAAGGTCTAAAGCAGGTCTAAAGCAGGACTAAACCAGGACTGAAAAAGGTCTAAAGCAGGTCTAAAGCAGGACTAAACCAGGACTAAAGCAGGTCTAAAGCAGGTCTAAAGCAGGACTAAACCAGGACTAAAGCAGGTCTAAAGCAGGACTAAACCAGGACTAAAGCAGGACTAAAGCAGGACTAAAGCAGGTCTAAAGCAGGACTAAACCAGGACTAAAGCAGGACTAAACCAGGACTAAACCAGGTCTAAGCCAGGTCTAAACCAGGACTAAAAAAGGTCTAAAGCAGGACTAAAGAAGGACTAAAGCAGGATTAAACCAGGACTAAAGCAGGACTAAACCAGGTCTAAAGCAGGACTAAACCAGGACTAAAGCAGGATTAAACCAGGACTAAAGCAGGACTAAAGCAGGACTAAAGCAGGTCTAAAGCAGGACTAAACCAGGACTAAAGCAGGACTAAAGCAGGACTAAACCAGGACTAAAGCAGGTCTAAAGCAGGACTAAACCAGGACTAAAGCAGGACTAAAGCAGGACTAAACCAGGACTAAACCAGGTCTAAGCCAGGACTAAAGCAGGACTAAAGCAGGTCTAAAGCAGGACTAAAGCAGGACTAAAGCAGGTCTAAAGCAGGACTAAACCAGGACTAAAGCAGGTCTAAACACAGATGTATTTAACCCCTCCCATGTCAGAGCAGCTGAGCAGCAGCAGAGCGCCCTCTAGTGCACGACACACACACTGCAGTCACATGTGACGCTTCAGCCTGGTTTTAGCACATTTTGAATCCCACAGTAGAAGGTTCTGGAGGAACTTTGACTGGAGTATTTCTATTTGTTTCTGTTTGTGCCCTTTTACTTCACACATTTGAGCTTATGAGCTCAGCTTCTGGATCAGCTCCGTCACATGATCACGTGTGTTTACGTCTGAGTTTAGACTTTACTGCGATTATTGTTCCTGCTTTATGTTTCCTCACGTCACTGAAGAAAGTCTCTGTTTTGTGACTTTCACCTTCTGTGAAGATTCAAGTGTCCAGCAGAGGGCGCCACTGACACAGCACATGGTTTAGTCCTGGTTTAGACCTGGTTTAGACCTGGTTTAGTCCTGGTTTAGTCCTGGTTTAGTCCTGGTTTAGACCTGGTTTAGACCTGGTTTAGTCCTGGTTTAGTCCTGGTTTAGACCTGGTTTAGACCTGGTTTAGTCCTGCTTTAGTCCTGGTTTAGTCCTGGTTTAGACCTGGTTTAGACCTGGTTTAGAGCTTGTTTAGAGCTGTAATTAGAAAAGTTTGATCGTGTCAAATTAAATGTTTGTTTCAATTGAACATTTTTAAACACAATTTGAACCAAATAAAAGTGTAAATTTCTTTGTAATTTTTTCTTTCACAGTCTCAAACTTGGACTTATCTAAAGTAAACTGGTCCAGGTCTTGGTCCAAGTCCAGGTCCAGGTCCAGGTCCTGGTCCTGGTCCTGGTCCTGGTCCTGGTCTGTAACAAATCATTTACCTGAGTCTGAGCCGAGGATCGACAAACAGAACGCGCCTAAAGAAGGAATCTGAGACAAGACCAGGACCAGGACCAGGACCAGGACCAGGACCAGGACCAGGACCAGGACCAGGACCTGGACCAGGACCAGGACCAGGACCAGGACCAGGACCAGGACCAGGACCAGGACCTGGACCAGGACCAGGACCAGGACCAGGACCAGGACCTGGACCAGGACCAGGACCAGGACCAGGACCAGGACCAGAGCCTGGATTCTGGTCAGACTCTGACTCAGAGGAAGTGCCGTCGGCATGAGAACCAACACAAACATCAAACAAATATTTACTGGTGTTTACAGCGAGTCGAGAGAAGAAGAAGAAGAAGAAGAAGAAGAAGAAGAAGAAGAAGAAGAATTCTACATTTCTGCTGCTGTCGTGTCATTTACAGATTATTTTTTTACACTTTTACAAACTTCATCAAAATTATACAATTAAGAACAAGTTTAAAATAAAGATCTCAAATCTAAAACGGATCAAAACAAAAATGTACAGAACAAAACCGATTTTTACAGATTTTTTTCCGCAAAAGATGAAAATACAGTTCGATCTGACAAAACTGTAAAATCCGATGAAACCAGATTAACGTTATTTGAGGTTTCGCCTGTTTGACCTTTGACCTTTTATGAACGTCCCGTGACCCTGTTCACGAGCTCGTCTTCTCTGAGCCGCACGAAAACCCTAACACGCTAACACGCCAACACGCTAACACGCTAACACGCTAACACGTCAACACGCTAACACGCCAACACGCCAACACGCTAACACGCCAACACGCTAACACGCCAACACGCTAACACGCCAACACGCTAACACGCCAACACGCCAACACGCTAACACGCCAACACGCCAACACGCCAACACGCCAACACGCTAACACGCCAACACGCCAACACGCTAACACGCCAACACGCCAACACGCTAACACGCCAACACGCCAACACGCCAACACGCTAACACGCCAACACGCCAACACGCTAACACGCTAACACGCCAACACGCTAACACGCCAACACGCCAACACGCCAACACGCCAACACGCCAACACGCCAACACGCCAACACGCTAACACGCCAACACGCCAACACGCTAACACGCCAACACGCCAACACGCTAACACGCCAACACGCTAACACGCTAACACGCTAACACGTCAACACGCTAACACGCCAACACGCCAACACGCCAACACGCCAACACGCTAACACGCTAACACGCCAACACGCTAACACGCCAACACGCCAACACGCCAACACGCTAACACGCCAACACGCCAACACGCCAACACGCCAACACGCCAACACGCTAACACGCCAACACGCCAACACGCTAACACGCCAACACGCCAACACGCTAACACGCCAACACGCCAACACGCTAACACGCCAACACGCTAACACGCCAACACGCCAACACGCTAACACGCTAACACGCCAACACGCTAACACGCCAACACGCTAACACGCCAACACGCCAACACGCTAACACGCCAACACGCTAACACGCCAACACGCCAACACGCTAACACGCTAACACGCCAACACGCTAACACGCTAACACGCCAACACGCCAACACGCTAACACGCCAACACGCTAACACGCCAACACGCCAACACGCTAACACGCCAACACGCTAACACGCTAACACGCTAACACGCCAACACGCCAACACGCTAACACGCCAACACGCCAACACGCTAACACGCCAACACGCTAACACGCCAACACGGCAACACCAATCCTGACGAGGGAACGCCCGACCTAGAGAAAGTCTGGTCCCAACATGATTCCACCTTCACTTTAACGGACGAGAGGCGCAAAAACGAAGCCGAGCGCGCGGACTCTGAGCTCGGATTCTGTCGCGTTTCCACGTCAAAAATCCTCGCCGTCTCGGAGCGAAGAGGACGCTTCGTCTCCGTAGACCTCATCGACCCGGCGCGCGCCAGTGACGCCGTTTCGCCCCCCGACGCGTGCGTACGTCACTCTCTCTCCGACGCGCGTCCATGTGCACATTGAAATCCCCCCGGCACGTGGTGATTATCGCAGGTGTTTCTCAGACGCGCAAACGCAGCTGTCTCCGGGGAAACGCTCACGAGCAGAAGACAAGACCAGACCAGATCAAAGCCGAGGGCTCAGAAAAGAAAGCGGTTAAGTCACGGTTTAGCGTGCGGTTAGCGTGCGGTTAGCGTGCGGTTAGCGTGCGGTTAGCGTGCGGTTAGCGTGCGGTTAGCGGCGGCAAACGCACACGGGACGCAGACGAGAGGCGGAAACAAAGTCTTGTCTTTCACAAAGCAAGAGGAACGCCACGAAAGATTTCCTCACAAAACCATCTTTAAAACACGAGCTGCGGTGGATAAACCGCAGCAACATGAGATCTAAACGGTTCAAAATAGAAGGGAAAAGTGTCTGTCGGTGGAACAAGCACGAACGAGTCGTGATGAGCGCGTTAAGCCTTTGAAATAATTCTTTAAGTCGATTTTTTGTTGGCGTATTTGGATTTTTCTGCTGCTCTTGAGCTTCTGCAGCGCCAACATTTAACGTGTTCAGTCTGAAGTGTTCAGTCTGAAGTGTTCAGTCTGAAGTGTTCAGTCTGAAGTGTTCAGTCTGAAGTGTTCAGTCTGATGTGTTATGTCTGAAGTGTTCAGTCTGAAGTGTTCAGTCTGATGTGTTCAGTCTGATGTGTTCAGTCTGAAGTGTTAAGTCTGAAGTGTTCAGTCTGAAGTGTTCAGTCCGATGTGTTCAGTCTGAAGTGTTCAGTCTGAAGTGTTCAGTCTGATGTGTTCAGTCTGAAGTGTTCAGTCCGATGTGTTCAGTCTGAAGTGTTCAGTCTGAAGTGTTCAGTCTGAAGTGTTCAGTCTGAAGTGTTCAGTCTGAAGTGTTCAGTCTGATGTGTTCAGTCTGATGTGTTCAGTCTGAAGTGTTCAGTCTGAAGTGTTCAGTCTGATGTATTCAGTCATAAGTGTTCAGTCTGATGTATTCAGTCATAAGTGTTCAGTCTGAAGTGTTCAGTCTGAAGTGTTCAGTCTGATGTGTTCAGTCTGAAGTGTTCAGACTGAAGTGTTCAGTCTGATGTGTTCAGTCTGAAGTGTTCAGTCTGATGTGTTCAGTCTGAAGTGTTCAGTCTGATGTGTTCAGTCTGATGTGTTCAGTCTGAAGTGTTCAGTCTGATGTGTTCAGTCTGATGTGTTCAGTCTGAAGTGTTCAGTCTTATGTGTTCAGTCTGATGTGTTCAGTCTGAAGTGTTCAGTCTAAAGTGTTCAGTCCGATGTGTTCAGTCTGAAGTGTTCAGTCTGAAGTGTTCAGTCTGAAGTGTTCAGTCTGAAGTGTTCAGTCCGAAGTGTTCAGTCAGAAGTGTTCAGTCTGAAGTGTTCAGTCTGAAGTGTTCAGTCTGATGTGTTCAGTCTGAAGTGTTCAGTCTGAAGTGTTCAGTCTGATGTGTTCAGTCTGAAGTGTTCAGTCATAAGTGTTCAGTCTGATGTGTTCAGTCATAAGTGTTCAGTCTGATGTGTTCAGTCTGAAGTGTTCAGTCTGATGTGTTCAGTCTGAAGTGTTCAGTCTGAAGTGTTCAGTCTGATGTGTTCAGTCTGAAGTGTTCAGTCTGATGTGTTCAGTCATAAGTGTTCAGTCTGATGTGTTCAGTCTGAAGTGTTCAGTCTGAAGTGTTCAGTCTGATGTGTTCAGTCATAAGTGTTCAGTCTGATGTGTTCAGTCATAAGTGTTCAGTCTGAAGTGTTCAGTCTGATGTGTTCAGTCTGAAGTGTTCAGTCTGATGTGTTCAGTCTGAAGTGTTCAGTCTGAAGTGTTCAGTCTGATGTGTTCAGTCATAAGTGTTCAGTCTGATGTGTTCAGTCTGAAGTGTTCAGTCTGATGTGTTCAGTCTGAAGTGTTCAGTCCGATGTGTTCAGTCCGATGTGTTCAGTCTGATGTGTTCAGTCTGAAGTGTTCAGTCTGAAGTGTTCAGTCTGATGTGTTCAGTCTGATGTGTTCAGTCTGATGTGTTCAGTCTGAAGTGTTCAGTTTGATGTGTTCAGTCTGATGTGTTCAGTCTGATGTGTTCAGTCTGAAGTGTTCAGTCTTATGTGTTCAGTCTGATGTGTTCAGTCATAAGTGTTCAGTCTGATGTGTTCAGTCATAAGTGTTCAGTCTGATGTGTTCAGTCTGAAGTGTTCAGTCTGAAGTGTTCAGTCTGATGTGTTCAGTCTGAAGTGTTCAGTCTGAAGTGTTCAGTCTGAAGTGTTCAGTCCGATGTGTTCAGTCTGAAGTGTTCAGTCCGAAGTGTTCAGTCCGATGTGTTCAGTCCGATGCATTCAGTCCGAAGTGTTCAGTCAGATGTGTTCAGTCTGAAGTGTTCAGTCTGAAGTGTTCAGTCTGAAGTGTTCAGTCTGATGTGTTCAGTCATAAGTGTTCAGTCTGATGTGTTCAGTCTGAAGTGTTCAGTCTGAAGTGTTCAGTCCGATGTGTTCAGTCTGAAGTGTTCAGTCCGAAGTGTTCAGTCTGATGTGTTCAGTCTGAAGTGTTCAGTCTGATGTGTTCAGTCTGAAGTGTTCAGTCTGAAGTGTTCAGTCTGATGTGTTCAGTCATAAGTGTTCAGTCTGATGTGTTCAGTCTGAAGTGTTCAGTCTGAAGTGTTCAGTCTGATGTGTTCAGTCTGAAGTGTTCAGTCTGATGTGTTCAGTCTGAAGTGTTCAGTCTTAAGTGTTCAGTCTGAAGTGTTCAGTCTGAAGTGTTCAGTCCGATGTGTTCAGTCCGAAGTGTTCAGTCTGAAGTGTTCAGTCTGAAGTGTTCAGTCCGATGTGTTCAGTCTGAAGCGTTCAGTCTGATGTGTTCAGTCTGAAGTGTTCAGTCCGATGTGTTCAGTCTGAAGTGTTCAGTCCGAAGTTTTCAGTCTGATGTGTTCAGTCTGATGTGTTCAGTCTGATGTGTTCAGTCTGAAGTGTTCAGTTTGATGTGTTCAGTCTGATGTGTTCAGTCTGATGTGTTTAGTCTGAAGTGTTCAGTCTTATGTGTTCAGTCTGATGTGTTCAGTCATAAGTGTTCAGTCTGATGTGTTCAGTCATAAGTGTTCAGTCTGATGTGTTCAGTCTGAAGTTTTCAGTCTGAAGTGTTCAGTCTGATGTGTTCAGTCTGAAGTGTTCAGTCTGAAGTGTTCAGTCCGATGTGTTCAGTCTGAAGTGTTCAGTCCGAAGTGTTCAGTCCGATGTGTTCAGTCCGATGCGTTCAGTCCGAAGTGTTCAGTCAGATGTGTTCAGTCTGAAGTGTTCAGTCTGAAGTGTTCAGTCTGAAGTGTTCAGTCTGATGTGTTCAGTCTGAAGTGTTCAGTCTGAAGTGTTCAGTCCGATGTGTTCAGTCTGAAGTGTTCAGTCCGAAGTGTTCAGTCTGATGTGTTCAGTCATAAGTGTTCAGTCTGATGTGTTCAGTCTGAAGTGTTCAGTCTGAAGTGTTCAGTCTGATGTGTTCAGTCTGAAGTGTTCAGTCTGATGTGTTCAGTCTGAAGTGTTCAGTCTTAAGTGTTCAGTCTGAAGTGTTCAGTCTGAAGTGTTCAGTCCGATGTGTTCAGTCCGAAGTGTTCAGTCTGAAGTGTTCAGTCTGAAGTGTTCAGTCTGATGTGTTCAGTCTGAAGTGTTCAGTCCGATGTGTTCAGTCTGAAGCGTTCAGTCTGATGTGTTCAGTCTGATGTGTTCAGTCATAAGTGTTCAGTCTGATGTGTTCAGTCTGATGTGTTCAGTCTGAAGTGTTCAGTCTGATGTGTTCAGTCTGAAGTGTTCAGTCTGAAGTGTTCAGTCTGATGTGTTCAGTCATAAGTGTTCAGTCTGATGTGTTCAGTCTGAAGTGTTCAGTCTGAAGTGTTCAGTCTGCTGTGTTCAGTCTGAAGTGTTCAGTCTGATGTGTTCAGTCTGAAGTGTTCAGTCTTAAGTGTTCAGTCTGAAGTGTTCAGTCCGATGTGTTCAGTCCAAAGTGTTCAGTCTGAAGTGTTCAGTCTGAAGTGTTCAGTCTGATGTGTTCAGTCATAAGTGTTCAGTCTGAAGTGTTCAGTCTGATGTGTTCAGTCTGAAGTGTTCAGTCCGATGTGTTCAGTCTGAAGCGTTCAGTCTGATGTGTTCAGTCTGAAGCGTTCAGTCTGATGTGTTCAGTCTGATTTGTGTTGCTCTGGCGACGGTCTGAGTCAGAAACGTTTGTGTTGGTTTCCCTGAAATGAGTCATTTTGATCTGATCTTTAACACAGACGTGAAGAGAGAGAAGGAGAGGAAGTGAAGAGAGAGGAGAGGAAGTGAAGAGAGAGGAGAGGAAGTGAAGTGAGAGGAGAGGAAGTGAAGTGAGAGGAGAGGAAGTGAAGAGAGAGGAGAGGAAGTGAAGTGAGAGGAGAGGAAGTGAAGAGAGAGAGGAGAGGAAGTGAAGAGAGAGGAGAGGAAGTGAAGAGAGAGGAGAGGAAGTGAAGAGAGAGGAGAGGAAGTGAAGTGAGAGGAGAGGAAGTGAAGTGAGAGGAGAGGAAGTGAAGAGAGAGGAGAGGAAGTGAAGTGAGAGGAGAGGAAGTGAAGAGAGAGAGGAGAGGAAGTGAAGAGAGAGGAGAGGAAGTGAAGAGAGAGGAGAGGAAGTGAAGAGAGAGGAGAGGAAGTGAAGTGAGAGGAGAGGAAGTGAAGAGAGAGAGGAGAGGAAGTGAAGAGAGAGGAGAGGAAGTGAAGAGAGAGGAGAGGAAGTGAAGAGAGAGGAGAGGAAGTGAAGTGAGAGGAGAGGAAGTGAAGTGAGAGGAGAGGAAGTGAAGAGAGAGAGGAGAGGAAGTGAAGAGAGAGGAGAGGAAGTGAAGAGAGAGGAGAGGAAGTGAAGAGAGAGAGGAGAGGAAGTGAAGAGAGAGGAGAGGAAGTGAAGAGAGAGAGGAGAGGAAGTGAAGAGAGAGGAGAGGAAGTGAAGAGAGAGGAGAGGAAGTGAAGAGAGAGGAGAGGAAGTGAAGTGAGAGGAGAGGAAGTGAAGAGAGAGAAGGAGAGGAAGTGAAGAGAGAGGAGAGGAAGTGAAGAGAGAGGAGAGGAAGTGAAGAGAGAGGAGAGGAAGTGAAGTGAGAGGAGAGGAAGTGAAGAGAGAGAAGGAGAGGAAGTGAAGAGAGAGGAGAGGAAGTGAAGAGAGAGGAGAGGAAGTGAAGAGAGAGGAGAGGAAGTGAAGTGAGAGGAGAGGAAGTGAAGAGAGAGAGGAGAGGAAGTGAAGAGAGAGGAGAGGAAGTGAAGAGAGAGGAGAGGAAGTGAAGTGAGAGGAGAGGAAGTGAAGAGAGAGGAGAGGAAGTGAAGTGAGAGGAGAGGAAGTGAAGAGAGAGAAGGAGAGGAAGTGAAGAGAGAGGAGAGGAAGTGAAGAGAGAGGAGAGGAAGTGAAGTGAGAGGAGAGGAAGTGAAGAGAGAGGAGAGGAAGTGAAGTGAGAGGAGAGGAAGTGAAGAGAGAGAGGAGAGGAAGTGAAGAGAGAGGAGAGGAAGTGAAGAGAGAGGAGAGGAAGTGAAGAGAGAGGAGAGGAAGTGAAGTGAGAGGAGAGGAAGTGAAGAGAGAGAGGAGAGAAAGTGAAGAGAGAGGAGAGGAAGTGAAGAGAGAGGAGAGGAAGTGAAGAGAGAGGAGAGGAAGTGAAGAGAGAGGAGAGGAAGTGAAGAGAGAGAGGAGAGGAAGTGAAGAGAGAGGAGAGGAAGTGAAGAGAGAGAGGAGAGGAAGTGAAGAGAGAGGAGAGGAAGTGAAGAGAGAGGAGAGGAAGTGAAGAGAGAGGAGAGGAAGTGAAGAGAGAGGAGAGGAAGTGAAGAGAGAGGAGAGGAAGTGAAGTGAGAGGAGAGGAAGTGAAGAGAGAGAAGGAGAGGAAGTGAAGAGAGAGGAGAGGAAGTGAAGAGAGAGGAGAGGAAGTGAAGTGAGAGGAGAGGAAGTGAAGAGAGAGAGGAGAGGAAGTGAAGAGAGAGGAGAGGAAGTGAAGAGAGAGGAGAGGAAGTGAAGAGAGAGGAGAGGAAGTGAAGTGAGAGGAGAGGAAGTGAAGAGAGAGGAGAGGAAGTGAAGAGAGAGAGGAGAGGAAGTGAAGAGAGAGGAGAGGAAGTGAAGAGAGAGAGGAGAGGAAGTGAAGAGAGAGGAGAGGAAGTGAAGAGAGAGGAGAGGAAGTGAAGAGAGAGGAGAGGAAGTGAAGTGAGAGGAGAGGAAGTGAAGAGAGAGAAGGAGAGGAAGTGAAGAGAGAGGAAAGGAAGTGAAGAGAGAGGAGAGGAAGTGAAGAGAGAGGAGAGGAAGTGAAGTGAGAGGAGAGGAAGTGAAGAGAGAGAAGGAGAGGAAGTGAAGAGAGAGGAGAGGAAGTGAAGAGAGAGGAGAGGAAGTGAAGAGAGAGGAGAGGAAGTGAAGTGAGAGGAGAGGAAGTGAAGAGAGAGAGGAGAGGAAGTGAAGAGAGAGGAGAGGAAGTGAAGAGAGAGGAGAGGAAGTGAAGTGAGAGGAGAGGAAGTGAAGAGAGAGGAGAGGAAGTGAAGTGAGAGGAGAGGAAGTGAAGAGAGAGAAGGAGAGGAAGTGAAGAGAGAGGAGAGGAAGTGAAGAGAGAGGAGAGGAAGTGAAGTGAGAGGAGAGGAAGTGAAGAGAGAGGAGAGGAAGTGAAGTGAGAGGAGAGGAAGTGAGAGAGAGAGGAGAGGAAGTGAAGAGAGAGGAGAGGAAGTGAAGAGAGAGGAGAGGAAGTGAAGAGAGAGGAGAGGAAGTGAAGTGAGAGGAGAGGAAGTGAAGAGAGAGAGGAGAGAAAGTGAAGAGAGAGGAGAGGAAGTGAAGAGAGAGGAGAGGAAGTGAAGAGAGAGGAGAGGAAGTGAAGAGAGAGGAGAGGAAGTGAAGAGAGAGAGGAGAGGAAGTGAAGAGAGAGGAGAGGAAGTGAAGAGAGAGAGGAGAGGAAGTGAAGAGAGAGGAGAGGAAGTGAAGAGAGAGAGGAGAGGAAGTGAAGAGAGAGGAGCGGAAGTGAAGAGAGAGGAGAGGAAGGAAGAGAGAGGAGAGGAAGTGAAGAGAGAGGAGAGGAAGTGAAGAGAGAGAGGAGAGGAAGTGAAGAGAGAGGAGAGGAAGTGAAGAGAGAGAGGAGAGGAAGTGAAGAGAGAGGAGAGGAAGTGAAGAGAGAGGAGAGGAAGTGAAGTGAGAGGAGAGGAAGTGAAGTGAGAGGAGAGGAAGTGAAGAGAGAGAGGAGAGGAAGTGAAGAGAGAGGAGAGGAAGTGAAGAGAGAGAGGAGAGGAAGTGAAGAGAGAGAAGGAGAGGAAGTGAAGAGAGAGGAGAGGAAGTGAAGTGAGAGGAGAGGAAGTGAAGAGAGAGGAGAGGAAGTGAAGTGAGAGGAGAGGAAGTGAAGAGAGAGAGGAGAGGAAGTGAAGAGAGAGGAGAGGAAGTGAAGAGAGAGGAAAGGAAGTGAAGAGAGAGGAGAGGAAGTGAAGTGAGAGGAGAGGAAGTGAAGAGAGAGAGGAGAGGAAGTGAAGAGAGAGGAGAGGAAGTGAAGAGAGAGGAGAGGAAGTGAAGAGAGAGGAGAGGAAGTGAAGTGAGAGGAGAGGAAGTGAAGAGAGAGAGGAGAGGAAGTGAAGAGAGAGGAGAGGAAGTGAAGAGAGAGAGGAGAGGAAGTGAAGAGAGAGGAGAGGAAGTGAAGAGAGAGAGGAGAGGAAGTGAAGAGAGAGGAGAGGAAGTGAAGAGAGAGGAGAGGAAGGAAGAGAGAGGAGAGGAAGTGAAGTGAGAGGAGAGGAAGTGAAGAGAGAGAGGAGAGGAAGTGAAGAGAGAGGAGAGGAAGTGAAGAGAGAGGAGAGGAAGTGAAGAGAGAGGAGAGGAAGTGAAGAGAGAGGAGAGGAAGGAAGAGAGAGGAGAGGAAGTGAAGTGAGAGGAGAGGAAGTGAAGAGAGAGAGGAGAGGAAGTGAAGAGAGAGGAGAGGAAGTGAAGAGAGAGGAGAGGAAGTGAAGAGAGAGGAGAGGAAGTGAAGAGAGAGGAGAGGAAGTGAAGAGAGAGGAGAGGAAGTGAAGTGAGAGGAGAGGAAGTGAAGAGAGAGAGGAGAGGAAGTGAAGAGAGAGGAGAGGAAGTGAAGAGAGAGAGGAGAGGAAGTGAAGAGAGAGAAGGAGAGGAAGTGAAGAGAGAGAAGGAGAGGAAGTGAAGAGCGAGAAGGAGAGGAAGTGAAGAGAGAGGAGAGGAAGTGAAGAGAGAGGAGAGGAAGTGAAGAAGAGAGGAGAGGAAGTGAAGAGAGAGGAGAGGAAGTGAAGAGAGAGAGGAGAGGAAGTGAAGAGAGAGAAGGAGAGGAAGTGAAGAGAGAGAGGAGAGGAAGTGAAGAGAGAGGAGAGGAAGTGAAGAGAGAGGAGAGGAAGTGAAGAGAGAGAGGAGAGGAAGTGAAGAGAGAGAAGGAGAGGAAGTGAAGAGAGAGAGGAGAGGAAGTGAAGAGAGAGAGGAGAAGAAGTAAAGAGAGAGGAGAGGAAGTGAAGAGAGAGGAGAGGAAGTGAAGAGAGAGAGGAGAGGAAGTGAAGAGAGAGAAGGAGAGGAAGTGAAGAGAGAGAAGGAGAGGAAGTGAGGAGAGAGAAGGAGAGGAAGTGAAGAGAGAGAAGGAGAGGAAGTGAGGAGAGAGGAGAGGAAGTGAAGAGAGAGAAGGAGAGGAAGTGAAGAGAGAGAAGGAGAGGAAGTGAAGAGAGAGGAGAGGAAGTGAAGAGAGAGAAGGAGAGGAAGTGAAGAGAGAGAAGGAGAGGAAGTGAGGAGAGAGAAGGAGAGGAAGTGAAGAGAGAGAAGGAGAGGAAGTGAAGAGAGAGGAGAGGAAGTGAAGAGAGAGAGGAGAGGAAGTGAAGAGAGAGAAGGAGAGGAAGTGAAGAGAGAGAAGGAGAGGAAGTGAAGAGAGAGAAGGAGAGGAAGTGAAGAGAGAGAAGGAGAGGAAGTGAAGAGAGAGGAGAGGAAGTGAAGAGAGAGAGGAGAGGAAGTGAAGAGAGAGGAGAGGAAGTGAAGAGAGAGGAGAGGAAGGAAGAGAGAGGAGAGGAAGTGAAGTGAGAGGAGAGGAAGTGAAGAGAGAGAGGAGAGGAAGTGAAGAGAGAGGAGAGGAAGTGAAGCGAGAGGAGAGGAAGTGAAGAGAGAGAGGAGAGGAAGTGAAGAGAGAGGAGAGGAAGTGAAGAGAGAGGAGAGGAAGTGAAGTGAGAGGAGAGGAAGTGAAGAGAGAGAGGAGAGGAAGTGAAGAGAGAGGAGAGGAAGTGAAGAGAGAGAGGAGAGGAAGTGAAGAGAGAGAAGGAGAGGAAGTGAAGAGAGAGGAGAGGAAGTGAAGTGAGAGGAGAGGAAGTGAAGAGAGAGGAGAGGAAGTGAAGTGAGAGGAAGGAAGTGAAGAGAGAGGAGAGGAAGTGAAGTGAGAGGAGAGGAAGTGAAGAGAGAGAGGAGAGGAAGTGAAGAGAGAGGAGAGGAAGTGAAGAGAGAGGAGAGGAAGTGAAGAGAGAGGAGAGGAAGTGAAGAGAGAGGAAAGGAAGTGAAGAGAGAGGAGAGGAAGTGAAGTGAGAGGAGAGGAAGTGAAGAGAGAGAGGAGAGGAAGTGAAGAGAGAGGAGAGGAAGTGAAGAGAGAGGAGAGGAAGTGAAGAGAGAGGAGAGGAAGTGAAGTGAGAGGAGAGGAAGTGAAGAGAGAGAGGAGAGGAAGTGAAGAGAGAGGAGAGGAAGTGAAGAGAGAGAGGAGAGGAAGTGAAGAGAGAGGAGAGGAAGTGAAGAGAGAGAGGAGAGGAAGTGAAGAGAGAGGAGAGGAAGTGAAGAGAGAGGAGAGGAAGGAAGAGAGAGGAGAGGAAGTGAAGTGAGAGGAGAGGAAGTGAAGAGAGAGAGGAGAGGAAGTGAAGAGAGAGGAGAGGAAGTGAAGAGAGAGGAGAGGAAGTGAAGAGAGAGGAGAGGAAGTGAAGAGAGAGGAGAGGAAGTGAAGAGAGAGGAGAGGAAGTGAAGTGAGAGGAGAGGAAGTGAAGAGAGAGAGGAGAGGAAGTGAAGAGAGAGGAGAGGAAGTGAAGAGAGAGAGGAGAGGAAGTGAAGAGAGAGAAGGAGAGGAAGTGAAGAGAGAGAAGGAGAGGAAGTGAAGAGCGAGAAGGAGAGGAAGTGAAGAGAGAGGAGAGGAAGTGAAGAGAGAGGAGAGGAAGTGAAGAAAGAGAGGAGAGGAAGTGAAGAGAGAGGAGAGGAAGTGAAGAGAGAGAGGAGAGGAAGTGAAGAGAGAGAAGGAGAGGAAGTGAAGAGAGAGAGGAGAGGAAGTGAAGAGAGAGGAGAGGAAGTGAAGAGAGAGGAGAGGAAGTGAAGAGAGAGAGGAGAGGAAGTGAAGAGAGAGAAGGAGAGGAAGTGAAGAGAGAGAGGAGAGGAAGTGAAGAGAGAGAGGAGAAGAAGTAAAGAGAGAGGAGAGGAAGTGAAGAGAGAGGAGAGGAAGTGAAGAGAGAGAGGAGAGGAAGTGAAGAGAGAGAAGGAGAGGAAGTGAAGAGAGAGAAGGAGAGGAAGTGAGGAGAGAGAAGGAGAGGAAGTGAAGAGAGAGAAGGAGAGGAAGTGAAGAGAGAGGAGAGGAAGTGAAGAGAGAGAAGGAGAGGAAGTGAAGAGAGAGAAGGAGAGGAAGTGAAGAGAGAGGAGAGGAAGTGAAGAGAGAGAAGGAGAGGAAGTGAAGAGAGAGAAGGAGAGGAAGTGAGGAGAGAGAAGGAGAGGAAGTGAAGAGAGAGAAGGAGAGGAAGTGAAGAGAGAGGAGAGGAAGTGAAGAGAGAGGAGAGGAAGTGAAGAGAGAGAGGAGAGGAAGTGAAGAGAGAGAAGGAGAGGAAGTGAAGAGAGAGAAGGAGAGGAAGTGAAGAGAGAGAAGGAGAGGAAGTGAAGAGAGAGAAGGAGAGGAAGTGGAGAAGTTTCTCTTCTTCAGTTTCTTGAAGAGAGAGGAAATAGAACTGCTCATTTTATTTGTCAGTTATTGTTTTTTTCAGTTCGATCTTTGTTTCCTGTTTTTAAGAACGTTTTAAAATCTGTTTCACTGCGACTTTCGTCTGTCGCCCACAACTTCAGGAATCCACCGTTTGTCTTTCTACTACGCCCACGGATCAAACCAGGACTAAAGCAGGTCTAAAACAGATCTAAACCAGGACTAAACCAGGACTAAACCAGGACTAAACCAGGACTAAACCAGGACTAAAACAGGACTAAACCAGGACTAAACCTGGACTAAACCAGGACTAAACCTGGACTAAACCAGGACTAAAACAGGACTAAACCAGGTCTAAACCTGGACTAAACCAGGACTAAAACAGGACTAAACCAGGTCTAAACCAGGACTAAACCAGGACTAAACCAGGACTAAACCAGGATCAAACCAGGACAAAACCAGGACTAAACCAGATCTAAACCAGGACTAAACCAGGACTAAACCAGGACTAAACCAGGACTAAAACAGGTCTAAACCAGGTCTAAACCAGGTCTAAACCAGGACAAAACCAGGACTAAACCAGATCTAAACCAGGACTAAACCAGGACTAAACCAGGACTAAAACAGGTCTAAACCAGGACTAAACCAGGACTAAACCAGGACTAAAACAGGTCTAAACCAGGTCTAAACCAGGTCTAAACCAGGACTAAACCAGAACTAAACTAGGACTAAACCAGGACTAAACCAGATCTAAACCAGGACTAAAACAGGTCTAAACCAGGTCTAAACCAGGACTAAACCAGGTCTAAACCAGGTCTAAACCAGGACTAAACCAGGACTAAACCAGGACTAAAACAGGACTAAACCAGGACTAAACCAGGACTAAACCAGGTCTAAAGCAGGTCTAAACCAGGACTAAAACAGGACTAAAGCAGGTCTAAAGCAGGTCTAAACCAGGACTAAAGCAGTTCTAAAGCAGGTCTAAACCAGGACTCGATGACAGCTTGACTGCTGTGTTCTTCCTCCCACACTTCACACACTGAAAATCCATCTTGAGAAACAGAAGAATCTGAAGAAACAGAAGAAACTGTATCTCATGATGTGGCGTTTGGAGAATCGGGAAAAGACTTTTGACACGAGCGTGAGGAGGATCCACGTCCTGCAGCGTCCTCACACTCAACTGTGACAGGAAGTTCCCTCAGGACGTGTTTAGCATGGACTCCGCCCCTTCAGGTTAAATGAGGCCTAAACCAGTGACCTGGGGGCCTCAGGCTGGGCCCGCTCTGGCCCCGGGGCCCGAGTGTGGACGGACCTCTGCTGAGATCAGAACGTCCAGAGAATCTCATTTACAGCAGCTTTTGTTCTGTTAACAACCTCATGAGGACTAAACCAGGACTAAACCAGAACTAAACCAGGACTAAACCAGGACTAAAACAGGACTAAACCAGGACTAAACCAGGTCCAAACCAGGTCTAAACCCGGACTAAACCAGGACTAAACCAGGTCTAAACCAGGACTAAAACAGGACTAAACCAGGTCTAAACCAGGACTAAACCAGGTCTAAACCAGGACTAAACCAGGACTAAACCAGGACTAAACCAGGTCTAAACCAGGACTAAACCAGGACTAAACCAGGACTAAACCAGGTCTAAACCAGGACTAAACCAGGACTAAACCAGGTCTAAACCAGGACTAAACCAGGACTAAACCAGGACTAAACCAGGTCCAAACCAGGTCTAAACCAGGACTAAACCAGGACTAAACCAGGACTAAACCAGGTCTAAACCAGGACTAAACCAGGACTAAACCAGGACTAAACCAGAACTAAACTAGGACTAAACCAGGTCTAAACCAGGACTAAACCAGGACTAAACCAGGACTAAACCAGGACTAAACCAGGTCTAAACCAGGACTAAACCAGGACTAAACCAGGTCTAAACCAGAACTAAACTAGGACTAAACCAGGACTAAACCAGATCTAAACCAGGACTAAAACAGGACTAAACCAGGTCTAAACCAGGACTAAACCAGGTCTAAACCAGGACTAAACCAGGACTAAACCAGGACTAAACCAGGTCTAAACCAGGACTAAACCAGGACTAAACCAGGACTAAACCAGGTCCAAACCAGGTCTAAACCAGGACTAAACCAGGACTAAACCAGGACTAAACCAGGTCTAAACCAGGTCTAAACCAGGTCTAAACCAGGACTAAACCAGGTCTAAACCAGGTCTAAACCAGGTCTAAACCAGGACTAAACCAGGACTAAACCAGGACTAAACCAGGTCTAAACCAGGTCTAAACCAGGACTAAACCAGGTCTAAACCAGGTCTAAACCAGGACTAAACCAGGACTAAACCAGGTCCAAACCAGGTCTAAACCAGGACTAAACCAGGACTAAACCAGGACTAAACCAGGTCTAAACCAGGTCTAAACCAGGACTAAACCAGGTCTAAACCAGGACTAAACCAGGACTAAAACAGGTCTAAACTAGGTCTAAACCAGGTCTAAACCAGGACTAAACCAGAACTAAACTAGGACTAAACCAGGACTAAACCAGATCTAAACCAGGACTAAACCAGGACTAAAACAGGTCTAAACCAGGTCTAAACCAGGACTAAACCAGGTCTAAACCAGGTCTAAACCAGGACTAAACCAGGTCTAAACCAGGTCTAAACCAGGACTAAACCAGGACTAAACCAGGACTAAACCAGGACTAAACCAGGTCTAAACCAGGACTAAACCAGGACTAAACCAGGACTAAACCAGGTCTAAACCAGGACTAAACCAGGACTAAACCAGGACTAAACCAGGTCTAAACCAGGACTAAACCAGGACTAAACCAGGACTAAAACAGGTCTAAACCAGGTCTAAACCAGGTCTAAACCAGGTCTAAACCAGGACTAAACCAGGTCTAAACCAGGTCTAAACCAGGACTAAACCAGGTCTAAACCAGGACTAAACCAGGACTAAACCAGGACTAAACCAGGTCTAAACCAGGACTAAACCAGGACTAAACCAGGACTAAAACAGGTCTAAACCAGGTCTAAACCAGGTCTAAACCAGGTCTAAACCAGGACTAAACCAGGACTAAAACAGGTCTAAACTAGGTCTAAACCAGGTCTAAACCAGGACTAAACCAGAACTAAACTAGGACTAAACCAGGACTAAACCAGATCTAAACCAGGACTAAACCAGGACTAAAACAGGTCTAAACCAGGTCTAAACCAGGACTAAACCAGGTCTAAACCAGGTCTAAACCAGGACTAAACCAGGTCTAAACCAGGTCTAAACCAGGACTAAACCAGGACTAAACCAGGACTAAACCAGGACTAAACCAGGACTAAACCAGGACTAAACCAGGACTAAACCAGGTCTAAACCAGGACTAAACCAGGACTAAACCAGGACTAAACCAGGTCTAAACCAGGACTAAACCAGGACTAAACCAGGACTAAACCAGGTCTAAACCAGGACTAAACCAGGACTAAACCAGGACTAAAACAGGTCTAAACCAGGTCTAAACCAGGTCTAAACCAGGTCTAAACCAGGACTAAACCAGGTCTAAACCAGGTCTAAACCAGGACTAAAGCAGGACTAAACCAGGTCTAAACCAGGTCTAAACCAGGACTAAACCAGGTCTAAACCAGGACTAAACCAGGACTAAACCAGGACTAAACCAGGACTAAACCAGGTCTAAACCAGGTCTAAACCAGGTCTAAACCAGGACTAAACCAGGACTAAACCAGGACTAAACCAGGTCTAAACCAGGACTAAACCAGGTCTAAACCAGGTCTAAACCAGGTCTAAACCAGGACTAAACCAGGACTAAACCAGGACTAAACCAGGTCTAAACCAGGTCTAAACCAGGACTAAACCAGGTCTAAACCAGGTCTAAACCAGGACTAAACCAGGACTAAACCAGGTCCAAACCAGGTCTAAACCAGGACTAAACCAGGTCTAAACCAGGTCTAAACCAGGTCTAAACCAGGACTAAAGCAGGACTAAAGCAGGACTAAACCAGGACTAAACCAGGTCTAAACCAGGACTAAACCAGGTCTAAACCAGGACTAAACCAGGTCTAAACCAGGTCTAAACCAGGACTAAACCAGGACTAAACCAGGACTAAACCAGGACTAAACCAGGTCTAAACCAGGACTAAACCAGGACTAAACCAGGACTAAACCAGGTCTAAACCAGGACTAAACCAGGACTAAACCAGGACTAAACCAGGTCCAAACCAGGTCTAAACCAGGACTAAACCAGGACTAAACCAGGTCTAAACCAGGACTAAACCAGGACTAAACCAGGACTAAACCAGGTCTAAACCAGGACTAAACCAGAACTAAACTAGGACTAAACCAGGACTAAACCAGGACTAAACCAGATCTAAACCAGGACTAAACCAGGACTAAACCAGATCTAAACCAGGACTAAACCAGGACTAAACCAGGACTAAAACAGGTCTAAACCAGGACTAAACCAGGACTAAACCAGGACTAAAACAGGTCTAAACCAGGTCTAAACCAGGTCTAAACCAGGACTAAACCAGGACTAAACTAGGACTAAACCAGGACTAAACCAGATCTAAACCATGACTAAACCAGGACAAAAACAGGACTAAACCAGGACTAAACCAGGACTAAACCAGGACTAAACCAGAACTAAACCAGGTCTAAACCAGGACTAAACCAGGTCTAAACCAGGACTAAACCAGGACTAAACCAGGTCTAAACCAGGACTAAACCAGGTCTAAACCAGGACTAAACCAGGACTAAACCAGGACTAAACCAGGACTAAACCAGGTCTAAACAAGGACTAAACCAGGACTAAACCAGGTCTAAACCAGGACTAAACCAGGACTAAACCAGGTCTAAACCAGGACTAAACCAGGACTAAACCAGGACTAAACCAGGTCCAAACCAGGTCTAAACCAGGTCTAAACCAGGTCTAAACCAGGACTAAACCAGGTCTAAACCAGGACTAAACCAGGACTAAACCAGGACTAAACCAGGACTAAACCAGGTCTAAACCAGGACTAAACCAGGACTAAACCAGGACTAAACCAGGACTAAACCAGGTCTAAACCAGGACTAAACCAGAACTAAACTAGGAATAAACCAGGACTAAACCAGGACTAAACCAGATCTAAACCAGGACTAAACCAGGACTAAACCAGGACTAAAACAGGTCTAAACCAGGACTAAACCAGGACTAAAACAGGTCTAAACCAGGTCTAAACCAGGTCTTAACCAGGACTAAACCAGAACTAAACTAGGACTAAACCAGGACTAAACCAGATCTAAACCAGGACTAAACCAGGTCTAAACCAGGACTAAACCAGGACTAAACCAGGTCCAAACCAGGTCTAAACCAGGTCTAAACCAGGACTAAACCAGAACTAAACCAGGACTAAACCAGGACTAAACCAGATCTAAACCAGGTCCACGTCCCAGTCTAGACCTGGACCCCGGGGCCTCCTGATCTGGACCAGGACCCGAGCCAAGTCTGAGCCGGGACATCAGAGTGAGGCCTAACCACTCTGCCACAGCCACACAGAGAGAACAGGCAGACTCAAAATCAAACCCACAACCTCCTTACTGAGGGGCGGGTTTAGACCTGGTTTAGACCTGGTTTAGTTCTGGTTTAGCCCTGGTTTAGACCTGGTTTAGTCCTGGTTTAGACCTGGTTTAGTCATGGTTTAGTCCTGGTTTAGTCCTGGTTTACACCTGGTTTAGTCCCGGTTTAGTCCTGGTTTAGTCCTGGTTTAATCCTGGTTTAGTTCCGGTTTAGTCCTGGTTTAGTCCTGGTTTAGACCTGGTTTAGACCTGGTTTAGTCCTGGTTTAGTCCTGGTTTAGTACTGGTTTAGTTCCGGTTTAGTCCTGGTTTAGTCCTGGTTTAGACCTGGTTTAGTCCTGGTTTAGACCTGGTTTAGACCTAGTTTAGTCCTGGTTTAGACCTGGTTTAGACCTGGTTTAGTCCTGGTTTAGTCCTGGTTTAGTACTGGTTTAGTTCCGGTTTAGTCCTGGTTTAGTCCTGGTTTAGACCTGGTTTAGTCCTGGTTTAGACCTGGTTTAGACCTAGTTTAGTCCTGGTTTAGACCTGGTATAGACCTGGTCCTGTGGAGAATGCGCTCACATACCTGACGCAGCAGCAGAGGATTGTGGGTAACATGAGACACAGGGGAGTGAACCTGCCCCGGGGCGGCTGGAGCGGCAGGAGCGGCAGGAGCAGGGTGTGAAGAACAATCAGCCTCAGATCTTTTCAGAGGAACAAAGACGTAACGACCCTGACGAGAGTTCAACCTGCCCTAGAGTCTAAAGAAGGACCGGCCAATCAGAAGCATCGTAGAGTCTAAAGAAGGATCGGCCAATCAGAAGCATCTTAGAGTCTCAAGAAGGACCGGCCAATCAGAAGCATTGTAGAGTCTCAAGAAGGACCGGCCAATCAGAAGCATCGTAGAGTCTAAAGAAGGACCGGCCAATCAGAAGCATCGTAGAGTCTCAAGAAGGACCGGCCAATCAGAAGCATCGTAGAGTCTCAAGAAGGACCGGCCAATCAGAAGCATCGTAGAGTCTAAAGAAGGACCGGCCAATCAGAAGCATCGTAGAGTCTAAAGAAGGACCGGCCAATCAGAAGCATCGTAGAGTCTAAAGAAGGACCGGCCAATCAGAAGCATTGTAGAGTCTCAAGAAGGACCGGCCAATCAGAAGCATCGTAGAGTCTAAAGAAGGACCGGCCAATCAGAAGCATCGTAGAGTCTCAAGAAGGACCGGCCAATCAGAAGCATCGTAGAGTCTAAAGAAGGACCGGCCAATCAGAAGCATCGTAGAGTCTCAAGAAGGACCGGCCAATCAGAAGCATCGTAGAGTCTAAAGAAGGACCGGCCAATCAGAAGCATCGTAGAGTCTCAAGAAGGACCGGCCAATCAGAAGCATCGTAGAGTCTAAAGAAGGACCGGCCAATCAGAAGCATCGTAGAGTCTCAAGAAGGACCGGCCAATCAGAAGCATCGTAGAGTCTCAAGAAGGACCGGCCAATCAGAAGCATCGTAGAGTCTAAAACTCTGAAACGCCCGCCTCATGTTGGACTGAACCTTTGGACTAAAACACATGTCTGGACTCTAGATTCTCCTGTAACTCCTGCTCACAGCAGGTCCTAAAAGCTCCATAAAAAGCTTTAACTGGTTCAAAATGTAGCAGCAAGATTACTAACAGGAACTAAAAGAGAGCACATTAAGCCGGTGCTGGAGTCTCTTCACTGGCTCCTGTCCAGTTTAGAATCACATTTAAACTCCTCCTCCTGACTTACAAAGCCATAAATGTCATGGCCCCTCCCACTTCAAAGATGCTATAGAACCATCTCATCCAAACAGAGCTCTTCACTCTCAAAATGCTGTTCTTCTGGTGGTCCCAAGAGTCTCTAAAAGCACTATAGGAGGTAGAGCCTTCTGGTGGTCCCAAGAGTCTCTAAAAGCACTATAGGAGGTAGAGCCTTCTGGTGGTCCCAAGAATCTCTAAAAGCACTGTAGGAGGCAGAGCCTTCTGGTGGTCCCAAGAATCTCTAAAAGCACTGTAGGAGGCAGAGCCTTCTGGTGGTCCCAAGAGTCTCTAAAAGCACAGTAGGAGGTAGAGCCTTCTGGTGGTCCCAAGAGTCTCTAAAAGCACTATAGGAGGTAGAGCCTTCTGGTGGTCCCAAGAGTCTCTAAAAGCACTGTAGGAGGTAGAGCCTTCTGGTGGTCCCAAGAGTCTCTAAAAGCACAGTAGGAGGTAGAGCCTTCTGGTGGTCCCAAGAGTCTCTAAAAGCACAGTAGGAGGTAGAGCCTTCTGGTGGTCCCAAGAGTCTCTAAAAGCACAGTAGGAGGTAGAGCCGTCTGGTGGTCCCAAGAGTCTCTAAAAGCACAGTAGGAGGTAGAGCCTTCTGGTGGTGCCAAGAGTCTCTAAAAGCACAGTAGGAGGTAGAGCCTTCTGGTGGTCCCAAGAGTCTCTAAAAGCAAAGTAGGAGGTAGAGCCTTCTGGTGGTCTCAAGAGTCTCTAAAAGCACAGTAGGAGGTAGAGCCTTCTGGTGGTCTCAAGAGTCTCTAAAAGCACAGTAGGAGGTAGAGCCTTCTGGTGGTCTCAAGAGTCTCTAAAAGCACAGTAGGAGGTAGAGCTCCTGTGTTATGGAATCAGCTCCTGTCCATGTTAAAGAGAACGAGTCTCTTTATTTAAGACCAGGCTTAAAACTCTTTGACTTGGTTTATGGTCAGGCCAGTTCGGTCGTTTAAAGCGCCCCCTACAGGCCGGAAAACTCATTAAACTAAAATGCAGTTATCACAGAAAAGCAAATTTGTAACGTTTATAATTTCACTTCCTGTTTGTAATTGATGACATCACACAAGGAAATTACCCAGCAACCACTGGGCCAAAACTATCTAACTAACATATGTCACATTTTGTATTTATTTGACAAATAAAAACAGAGAGCGACTTTATTTTGTTGAATTCATGTTTAGAGTGAAAAAAGTTGTTTCTTTGAGTAAATTCTGCATAAACTTTGACTGGAACGAGTGTCCCTGGTGTGATGTCACTTCCTGTATGAGTGTCCCTGCTGTGATGTCACTTCTTGTATGAGTGTCCCTGGTGTGATGTCACTTCCTGTACGAGTGCCCCTGGTGTGATGTCACTTCCTGTATGAGTGTCCCTGGTGTGATGTCACTTCCTGTATGAGTGTCCCTGCTGTGATGTCACTTCTTGTATGAGTGTCCCTGGTGTGATGTCACTTCCTGTATGAGTGTCCCTGGTGTGATGTCACTTCCTGTACGAGTGCCCCTGGTGTGATGTCACTTCCTGTATGAGTGTCCCTGGTGTGATGTCACTTCCTGTATGAGTGTCCCTGCTGTGATGTCACTTCTTGTATGAGTGTCCCTGGTGTGATGTCACTTCCTGTATGAGTGCCCCTGGTGTGATGTCACTTCCTGTCTTTTTTTAAAGATTTTTCAGCGTTTTCTCCACAAATATCTGTTCGATCGGTGTAAAACTATCATTTATAAGTACGACAGGTACAAATACACCAAAGAAAGTCACAATTAGAACATCGTTAAAACCTGTCGTTAAAAACGTCCTTTAAAGCGAGCGCAGCGGTTTGTGTTTTTGCCGTTTGTGTTTCCGGAGCATTTAAATGTGACCTTCTGAAACGTCCCAGATGAAGAGTCAGAGCGGGACGGACCTGCCGGGACGGACCTGCCGCTGCCTGTCGGGAAACGCAACTATTCTAAAAGTATTCAGCCAAAACAAACTCACAAGACGGAGACATATGAGTCCAAAGACACGCCCTCCAGAGAAATACTACCTCAGTGTGTCGGATGCCCTCCCCTGAAGAGGGAGAGGAGAGAGGAGAGAGGAGGAGGAGGAGGAGGAGGAGGAGGAGGAGGAGGAGGGAGAGGAGGAGGAGGAGGAGGGAGAGGAGGAGGAGGGAGAGGAGGAGGGAGAGGAGGAGGAGGAGGAAGAGGAGGAGGAGGAGGAGGAGGAGGAGGAGGAGGGAGAGGAGGATGAAGAGGAGGAGGGAGAGGAGAAGGAGGAGGAAGAGGAGAGAGAGGAGAGGAGGAGGGAGAGGAGGGGGAGGGAGAGGAGGAGGGAGAGGAGGAGGAGGGAGAGGAGGAGGGAGAGGAGGAGGAGGGAGAGGAGGAGGAGGGAGAGGAGGAGGAGGAGGAGGAAGAGGAGAGAGAGGAGAGGAGGATGAAGAGGAGGAGGGAGAGGAGGAGGTTGTGCAAACACATCTGGCTCTGGTGCACAATAATATTCTGTGATTTACTTTGGAGGAATGAAGCGTGTATTTATACACACATAAGTCTTCTGGAGTATTTATACACACATAAGTCTTCTGGAGTATTTATACATACATAAGTCTTCTGGAGTATTTATACACGAGGGCTGTAAACCCACGTTCAGGTCTCGACCTGAACACGTGCCATATACATGTATATTAAAGTATGTATATTATAGTATGTATATTACAGCATGTATATTAAAGTATGTATACTATAGCATGTATACAGTATACAGCATGTATATTATAGTATGTATATTATAGTATGTATATTATAGTATGTATATTATAGTATGTATATTATAGCATGTATATTATAGTATGTATATTATAGCATGTATATTATAGTATGTATATTATAGTATGTATATTACAGTATGTATATTAAAGTATGTATACTATAGCATGTATACAGTATACAGCATGTATATTATAGTATGTATATTATAGCATGTATATTATAGCATGTATATTAAAGTATGTATATTATAGTATGTATATTATAATATGTATATTATAGTATGTATATTATAGTATGTATATTATAGTATGTATATTATAATATGTATATTATAGTATGTATATTATAGCATGTATATTATAGTATGTATATTATAGCATGTATATTATAGTATGTATATTATAGTATGTATATTATAGCATGTATATTATAGCATGTATATTATAGCATGTATATTATAGCATGTATATTATAGCATGTATATTATAGCATGTATATTATACTATGTATATTATAGCATGTATATTATAGTATGTATATTATAGCATGTATATTATAGTATGTATATTATAGCATGTATATTATAGCATGTATATTATAGTATGTATATTATAGCATGTATATTATGGTATGTATATTATAGTATGTATATTATAGCATGTATATTATACTATGTATATTATAGCATGTATATTATACTATGTATATTATAGTATGTATATTATAGCATGTATATTATAGCATGTATATTATACTATGTATATTATAGCATGTATATTATACTATGTATATTATAGCATGTATATTATAGCATGTATATTATAGTATGTATATTATAGCATGTATATTATAGTATGTATATTATAGTATGTATATTATAGCATGTATATTATAGTATGTATATTATAGCATGTATATTATAGCATGTATATTATAGCATGTATATTATAGTATGTATATTATAGTATGTATATTATAGCATGTATATTATAGTATGTATATTATAGCATGTATATTATAGCATGTATATTACAGCATGTATATTATAGCATGTATATTATAGCATGTATATTATAGCATGTATATTATAGCATGTATATTATAGCATGTATATTATAGTATGTATATTATAGTATGTATATTATAGTATGTATATTATAGTATGTATATTATAGTATGTATATTATAGCATGTATATTACAGCATGTATATTATAGCATGTATATTATAGCATGTATATTATAGCATGTATATTATAGCATGTATATTATAGCATGTATATTATAGCATGTATATTATAGCATGTATATTATAGCATGTATATTATAGCATGTATATTATAGCATGTATATTACAGCATGTATATTATAGCATGTATATTATAGCATGTATATTACAGCATGTATATTATAGTATGTATATTATAGCATGTATATTATAGCATGTATATTATAGCATGTATATTATAGCATGTATATTATAGCATGTATATTATAGCATGTATATTATAGCATGTATATTATAGCATGTATATTATAGCATGTATATTATAGCATGTATATTACAGCATGTATATTATAGCATGTATATTATAGTATGTATATTATAGCATGTATATTATAGCATGTATATTATAGCATGTATATTATAGCATGTATATTATAGCATGTATATTATAGCATGTATATTATAGCATGTATATTATAGCATGTATATTACAGCAGATCGTTGGGCGAGAGAGACAGTTAAATTGTCTTTAAAGTGGAATCATATGTTCAGGAGACAAACAGGACAAAACAGAATGTTGTTCACAAAAGTTGTTCCCAGTACTTCACAATGATACTGCAAATATATTGTACACGCTGTATTCATATAAGCCACGCCCCCACACAGTTCACTTCAAATGGTCTAAAGTCCAGAACTCAGAGAGTCCAGTTTCATCTGAGCCAGAACTGAGGCCAGAACTGAGCCAGAACTGAACCAGAACTGAGCCAGAACTGAGCCAGAACTGAGGCCAGAACTGAGCCAGAATTGAGGCCAGAACTGAACCAGAACTGAGCCAGAACTGAACCAGAACTGAGCCAGAACTGAGCCAGAACTGAACCAGAACTGAACCAGAACTGAGCCAGAACTGAACCAGAACTGAGGCCAGAACTGAGCCAGAATTGAGGCCAGAACTGAACCAGAACTGAGCCAGAACTGAGCCAGAACTGAGCCAGAACTGAGGCCAGAACTGAACCAGAACTGAGCCAGAACTGAGCCAGAACTGAACCAGAACTGAACCAGAACTGAGC
Organism: Eucyclogobius newberryi; assembly: GCF_026437365.1. NCBI lineage: Eukaryota > Metazoa > Chordata > Actinopteri > Gobiiformes > Gobiidae > Eucyclogobius > Eucyclogobius newberryi. The sequence continues at coordinate 35,684,567 of NW_027315768.1, forward strand.
CAGAACTGAACCAGAACTGAGCCAGAACTGGGCCAGAACTGAGCCAGAATTGAGGCCAGAACTGAACCAGAACTGAGCCAGAACTGAACCAGAACTGAGCCAGAACTGGGCCAGAACTGAACCAGAACTGAGCCAGAACTGAGCCAGAACTGAGCCAGAACTGAGCCAGAACTGAACCAGAACTGGGCCAGAACTGGGCCAGAACTGAACCAGAACTGAGCCAGAACTGGGCCGGAACTGAACCAGAACTGAACCAGAACTGAGCCAGAACTGAGCCAGAACTGAGCCAGAACTGAGCCAGAACTGAGGCCAGAACTGAACCAGAACTGAGCCAGAACTGAACCAGAACTGAACCAGAACTGAGCCAGAACTGAACCAGAACTGAACCAGAACTGAACCAGAACTGAGCCAGAACTGAGGCCAGAACTGAACCAGAACTGAGCCAGAACTGAACCAGAACTGAACCAGAACTGAGCCAGAACTGAGGCCAGAACTGAACCAGAACTGAGCCAGAACTGAACCAGAACTGAGCCAGAACTGAGCCAGAACTGAACCAGAACTGAACCAGAACTGAGCCAGAACTGAGGCCAGAACTGAACCAGAACTGAGCCAGAACTGAACCAGAACTGAGCCAGAACTGAACCAGAACTGAACCAGAACTGAGCCAGAACTGGGCCAGAACTGAACCAGAACTGAACCAGAACTGAACCAGAACTGAACCAGAACTGAGCCAGAACTGAACCAGAACTGAACCAGAACTGAGGCCAGAACTGAACCAGAACTGAACCAGAACTGAACCAGAACTGAGCCCAGAACTCTCATGATGACACGCCCTCATGATGACACGCTCTCATGATGACACGCCCTCATGATGACACGCCCTCATGATGACACGCCCTCATGATGACACGCTCTCATGATGACACGCCCTCATGATGACACGCTCTCATGATGACACGCTCTCATGATGACACGCACTCATGATGACACGCCCTCATGATGACACGCTCTCATGATGACACGCACTCATGATGACACGCCCTCATGATGACACGCTCTCATGATGACACGCCCTCATGATGACACGCCCTCATGATGACACGCCCTCATGATGACACGCTCTCATGATGACACGCCCTCATGATGACACGCTCTCATGATGACACGCTCTCATGATGACACGCACTCATGATGACACGCCCTCATGATGACACGCCCTCATGATGACACGCTCTCATGATGACACGCCCTCATGATGACACGCCCTCATGATGACACGCCCTCATGATGACACGCCCTCATGATGACACGCCCTCATGATGACATGCCCTCATGATGACACGCCCTCATGATGACACGCCCTCATGATGACACACCCTCATGATGACACGCCCTCATGATGACACGCCCTCATGACACGCCCTCATGATGACACGCCCTCATGATGACACGCTCTCATGATGACACGCCCTCATGATGACACGCCCTCATGATGACACGCCCTCATGATGACACACCCTCATGATGACACGCCCTCATGATGACACGCCCTCATGACACGCCCTCATGATGACACGCCCTCATGACGGGACAGTGGGTTATGGAAAGTCGATGTAACGGCGAAATCAGACCAGCTGACGACTTAAAAACCTCCCAGCGTCGCGCGCTCTATGCACTAGCCCCGCCCCTACAGCGTTGTGCTACCGGCTAATATTTACATGGGGTTATTATATTTATTGGGTTTAGTTTTTTTACCTGATCCGAAACGTTTTTATATTTTTGTTTTTTTTGCGTAAAGGCTTTGAGAGAAGTCAAAGAAATGAGGCAAATCTGTTCCTGTGCACGCTAGCTTTAGCCACGCCCCTCACACACACACCAGCTTTAGCCACGCCCCTCACACACACTAGCTTTAGCCACGCCCCTCACACACACTAGCTTTAGCCACGCCCCTCACACACACTAGCTTTAGCCACGCCCCTCACACACACTAGCTTTAGCCACGCCCCTCACACACACTAGCTTTAGCCACGCCCCTCACACACACTAGCTTTAGCCACGCCCCTCACACACACTAGCTTTAGCCACGCCCCTCACACACACTAGCTTTAGCCACGCCCCTCACACACACTAGCTTTAGCCACGCCCCTCACACACACTAGCTTTAGCCACGCCCCTCACACACACTAGCTTTAGCCACGCCCCTCACACACACACACTGGAATTACTGAAAAACATTTTTGTAAATCACTTTTAGTCACATTTTTGACACTTTAAAACGCTTGTAGTTGCTTTTTGTGAAGTTTTTTGTGACGTTTTAGGAGTTTGTTTTGCTTACAGTCGCATTTTTGTCACTTTCGCTCACTTGTAGCCACGCCTCTCACACACAAACAAACTCTGAATTATTAAACGTCTTGTGGTGACTCGCTCAGATCAACCTTGTTGATACTTCTCGCTGCGACACTTTCACTTGTAAAATAACTTCTTAATTGTCTCGTGTTTCCCGCCTGACCTCTGACCTCTGACCTCGCCGTCATAAAGCAGACGAGGCCCGTGTGATGGCTCTATTGCCCGTGCGCCGGAGGCTCTGAGGTCTCATAACTCTCATCGCCCGGGGAAAGGAGAGCAGCGCAAACGAGGCGGCGCGCGGTAGCTGCTGGAGAGGCGTCCTGTGTCGGGACGTGCCCCGGCGTCTCCCTCCCGCGTCCGGCACATTCTTTCCAGATGAAGGTGTCGTTCCGCGCGGCAGAACGTACGCGCCGCCCGTCCAATCCCCAAAAACCTCTTGGACCGCCGCTCGGCCTTCGAGATGATTAATAATGCACGTTTTAAAGGCGACGCGTTCTGCTGAATGGACTGAAATGAGCGTTTCACCTCATCACGAGCGTTTCGCCTCGTCACAAACGTTTAAACCTCGTCACGAGCGTTTCACCTCGTCACGAGCGTTTCGCCTCGTCACAAACGTTTAAACCTCGTCACGAGCGTTTCGCCTCGTCACAAACGTTTAAACGTCGTCACGAGCGTTTCGCCTCGTCACGAGCGTTTCACCTCGTCACAAACGTTTAAACCTCGTCACAAACGTTTAAACCTCGTCACGAGCGTTTCGCCTCGTCACGAGCGTTTCACCTCGTCACGAGCGTTTCACCTCGTCACGAGCGTTTCGCCTCGTCACGAGCGTTTAAACCTCGTCACAAACGTTTAAACCTCGTCACAAACGTTTAAACCTCATCACGAGCGTTTCACCTCGTCACAAGCGTTTCACCTCGTCACAAACGTTTCACCTTGTCACAAACGTTTAAACCTCGTCACGAGCGTTTCGCCTCGTCACGAGCGTTTCACCTCGTCACAAGCGTTTCACCTCGTCACAAACGTTTCACCTTGTCACAAACGTTTAAACCTCGTCACAAACATTTAAACCTCGTCACGAGCGTTTCACCTCGTCACGAGCGTTTCACCTCGTCACAAGCGTTTCACCTCGTCACAAACGTTTCACATCGTCACAAACGTTTAAACCTCGTCACAAACGTTTAAACCTCATCACGAGCGTTTCACCTCGTCACAAGCGTTTCACCTCGTCACAAACGTTTCACCTTGTCACAAACGTTTAAACCTCGTCACGAGCGTTTCACCTCGTCACGAGCGTTTCACCTCGTCACAAGCGTTTCACCTCGTCACAAACGTTTCACATCGTCACAAACGTTTAAACCTCATCACGAGCGTTTCGCCTCGTCACGAGCGTTTCACCTCGTCACAAACGTTTAAACCTCGTCACAAGCGTTTCACCTCGTCACGAGCGTTTCACCTCGTCACAAACGTTTAAACCTCGTCACAAACGTTTAAACCTCGTCACAAGCGTTTCACCTCGTCACGAGCGTTTCGCCTCGTCACGAGCGTTTCGCCTCGTCACGAGCGTTTCACCTCGTCACAAACGTTTCACCTCGTCACGAGCGTTTAAACCTCGTCACAAACGTTTAAACCTTGTCACGAGCGTTTCGCCTCGTCACGAGCGTTTCGCCTCGTCACGAGCGTTTCGCCTCGTCACGAGCGTTTCACCTCGTCACAAACGTTTAAACCTCGTCACAAACGTTTAAACCTCGTCACAAACGTTTAAACCTCGTCACGAGCGTTTCACCTTGTCACAAACGTTTAAACCTCGTCACGAGCGTTTCGCCTCGTCAAGAGCGTTTCACCTCGTCACAAGCGTTTCACCTCGTCACAAACGTTTCACCTTGTCACAAACGTTTAAACCTCGTCACGAGCGTTTCGCCTCGTCACGAGCGTTTCACCTCGTCACAAGCGTTTCACCTCGTCACAAACGTTTCACCTCGTCACAAACGTTTAAACCTCGTCACGAGCGTTTCGCCTCGTCACGAGCGTTTCGCCTCGTCACGAGCGTTTCGCCTCGTCACGAGCGTTTCGCCTCGTCACGAGCGTTTCACCTCGTCACGAACGTTTAAACCTCGTCACGAGCGTTTCGCCTCGTCACGAGCGTTTCGCCTCGTCACGAGCGTTTCGCCTCGTCACGAGCGTTTCGCCTCGTCACGAGCGTTTCGCCTCGTCACGAGCGTTTCACCTCGTCACAAACGTTTAAACCTCGTCACGAGCGTTTCGCCTCGTCACGAGCGTTTCGCCTCGTCACGAGCGTTTCGCCTCGTCACGAGCGTTTCGCCTCGTCACGAGCGTTTCCCCTCGTCACGAGCGTTTCGCCTCGTCACGAGCGTTTCGCCTCGTCACGAGCGTTTCGCCTCGTCACGAGCGTTTCGCCTCGTCACGAGCGTCTCGCCTCGTCACGAGCGTTTCGCCTCGTCACGAGCGTTTCGCCTCGTCACGAGCGTTTCCCCTCGTCACGAGCGTTTCGCCTCGTCACGAGCGTTTCGCCTCGTCACGAGCGTTTCGCCTCGTCACGAGCGTTTCACCTCGTCACAAACGTTTAAACCTCGTCACGAGCGTTTCACCTCGTCACAAGCGTTTCACCTCGTCACAAGCGTTTCGCCTCGTCACGAGCGTTTCGCCTCGTCACGAGCGTTTCCCCTCGTCACGAGCGTTTCGCCTCGTCACAAGCGTTTCGCCTCGTCACGAGCGTTTCGCCTCGTCACGAGCGTTTCGCCTCGTCACAAGCGTCTCACCTCGTCACGAGCGTTTCACCTCGTCACGAGCGTTTCACCTCGTCACAAACGTTTCACCTCGTCACAAACGTTTCACCTCGTCACAAACGTTTAAACCTCGTCACGAGCGTTTCGCCTCGTCACGAGCGTTTCGCCTCGTCACGAGCGTTTCCCCTCGTCACGAGCGTTTCGCCTCGTCACGAGCGTTTCGCCTCGTCACGAGCGTTTCGCCTCGTCACGAGCGTTTCCCCTCGTCACGAGCGTTTCGCCTCGTCACGAGCGTTTCGCCTCGTCACGAGCGTTTCGCCTCGTCACGAGCGTTTCAATTACCAAATTACTAAATAACAATATAACTAAAAACAATGTGGCGACATATTTTAGGTGCACGACATGACACAATGAGTTTTTAAATAGAAAACTTACTCCATTTATCGTTTAATTAACTAAATCATTGAAACAAATTGTCATTATATTGGATGAAAACATGATTGTTGGATTAATTAATAAAATAATGTTTAGTTGCAGCGCAGACTTAAATCACACAAACAATGACAAAAGCCAACGAGAGATATTTATATTTTACATTTATATTTGAAACGGTTCTTTAGCGGTCCGTCCGTAATTAAACGTCTCAATTTCGCATTTCGAGCGCTGAAACGACGGAAGAGGAGAACGCCATCGCACGTTTCCACTTCACCACCCAAAGCTTGTCTTCTCGTCCCGTCTTCAACTCGAGCGCGAAATCGAACGCGACGTGAGCGAGATCGACGCCCAAGAGCGGCAAAACGTTACTGTGTTCAACCGTTCAACTGACGGGTTCAACCGACCGTACTTTAAAGGTGCAACACGTCACTTTCTGGAGAGAACGTGTCTTTTCCACTGGGCAATTCATCCAACTTTAAACGAGATTCACAGTTTTACTTCCGTTAAGTCGCAGTTTGCAAAGACATTTGGAAAAATAAGAGTTTAAGATGACAGGAAGTGGAGCTGAGTCCCTCTGTGATGTCATCAGTGTGCGACACAGAGACACTTTAAACCATGGTTGGACTAAATAAAGGCGTTTTATGGTCTTATTGTGTCATATCAGAACTGTTGTTGTGGTTCTGTGGGGGAGGAGTGTAAAGGGGGAGGAGTCTAAAGGGGGAGGAGTGTAAAGGGGGAGGAGTGTAAAGGGGGAGGAGTGTAAAGGGGGTGGAGTGTAAAGGGGGTGGAGTGTAAAGGGGGAGGAGTGTAAAGGGGGAGGAGTGTAAAGGGGGTGGAGTGTAAAGGGGAGGAGTGTAAAGGGGGTGGAGTGTAAAGGGGGAGGAGTGTAAAGGGGGTGGAGTGTAAAGGGGGAGGAGTGTAAAGGGGGTGGAGTGTAAAGGGGGAGGAGTGTAAAGGGGGAGGAGTGTAAAGGGGGTGGAGTGTAAAGGGGGTGGAGTGTAAAGGGGGAGGAGTGTAAAGGGGGTGGAGTGTAAAGGGGGTGGAGTGTAAAGGGGGAAGAGTGTAAAGGGGGTGGAGTGTAAAGGGGGTGGAGTGTAAAGGGGGTGGAGTGTAAAGGGGGAAGAGTGTAAAGGGGGTGGAGTGTAAAGGGGGTGGAGTGTAAAGGGGAGGAGTGTAAAGGGGGTGGAGTGTAAAGGGGAGGAGTGTAAAGGGGGAGGAGTGTAAAGGGGAGGAGTGTAAAGGGGGTGGAGTGTAAAGGGGAGGAGTGTAAAGGGGGTGGAGTGTAAAGGGGGAAGAGTGTAAAGGAGGTGGAGTGTAAAGGGGGTGGAGTGTAAAGGGGAGGAGTGTAAAGGGGGAGGAGTGTAAAGGGGGAGGAGTGTAAAGGGGGAGGAGTGTAAAGGGGGAGGAGTGTAAAGGGGGAGGAGTGTAAAGGGGGTGGAGTGTAAAGGGGGAGGAGTGTAAAGGGGGAGGAGTGTAAAGGGGGTGGAGTGTAAAGGGGGTGGAGTGTAAAGGGGGAGGAGTGTAAAGGGGGTGGAGTGTAAACATGTTGTGCTCATGTCCAAACAGGAAGTACAATTATAAACTTTACACAAACGAGTCAAATGTGAAATATAAATGTGGCCGAACGACATCATCACATCAAGAATCTGAAAATAACCGGCAAATTTAGATCGAGCGACGGTTGAAATCGTCTTTAAAAGTCAAAAGTTACAAAAGGATGTGTAATTGAGGAACATTAGATTGGGCGTGGGAAGCTAACATTGGAAGCTAACGTCGGAAGCTAACGCGACGTTCCCAGACGCAGACTTTCGACCGCGGCGACGCTAAAGTCCGACACGGTGACTCTGACGCCTACTCGTGCGGCTTCGGGCTGTGAAAAGAGAGGAAACTCCAGGTAAAGTGAAGGCGTGGACTTGCCCTCACACGCCCTGAGTCCAGAGTCCGAGTGGGCCGCATTCCTGGACCCCGCTCAGACCTCGTAAAGGTCCCGCTCAGGACCTGGCTCAGTCTGGTCCGTCTGCAGGTCCCACATTCCTCAGATTCTCCCTCACAAACACTATTTACGATGGAATAAATACAGGTTTGGAGGCAAAGGGCACTGCTAATGCTAATGCTAACGCGTGTGTTGGATTCACGCGCGTTTCTGCTGCAGATTTAGTCTCTGTTCCACCTTGTGACATCATCGGGTGGTGTTTTGAAAGTCCTCCACTCTCACTCTGATCATTCAGGGCGAAACTCTGCTGAAGCGCCGTGTTTCCATTGATGCTAACGTACACGTCGAGCCGCCGAGCGACACAAAGCTAGCGTTGCGCGTTAGCAACAGCTGCTTCCTGTTTATGGCCGCACGGCACTCACTTTGTCGAGAGCCACAATCTGATATTTCCAGGTCATAATGCGTCTAACATTAGCATTAGCATTAGCATGACATAAAGAGAGGTTCAAACGCGGCGTAGAGGCTTTAGCCACGCCCCTCACACACATACTAGCTTTAGCCACGCCCCTCACACACACACTAGCTTTAGCCACGCCCCTCACTAGCATTAGCTTTAGCCACGCCCCTCACACACACTAGCTTTAGCCATGCCCCTCACACACACACTAGCTTTAGCCACGCCCCTCACACATACACTAGCTTTAGCCACGCCCCTCACACACACTAGCTTTAGCCACGCCCCTCACACACACTAGCTTTAGCCACGCCCCTCACACACAAACTAGCTTTAGCCACGCCCCTCACACACACTAGCTTTAGCCACGCCCTTCACACACACTAGCTTTAGCCACGCCTCTCACACACTAGCTTTAGCCACGCCCCTCAAACACACACTAGCTTTAGCCGCGCCCCTCACACACACACATTAGCTTTAGCCACGCCCCTCACACACAAACACATTAGCTTTAGCCACGCCCGTCACACACACACATTAACTTTAGTCATGCCCCTCACACACACACATTAGCTTTAGCCACGCCCCTCACACACATATTAGCTTTAGCCACGCCCCTCACACACACATTAGCTTTAGCCACGCCCCTCACACACACACATTAGCTTTAGCCACGCCCCTCACACACACACACACTAGCTTTAGCCACGCCCCTCACACACACACATTAGCTTTAGCCACGCCCCTCACACACACACATTAGCTTTAGCCACGCCCCTCACACACACACACACTAGCTTTAGCCACGCCCCTCACACACACACATTAGCTTTAGCCACGCCCCTCACACACACACATTAGCTTTAGCCACGCCCCTCACACACAGACTGGGATTACTAAAGGACTTTTTGTGACTCGCTCAAATTGAATGTGGCTAAAAGAGCAATAATAACAATATAACACCTGGACATGGGAAATGAGGCTCCTTAAAACTGTCTGCAGTAAGCAAGTTATCATAGCCACTAGCATTATCCACTATCATCAGCCACTAGCATTATCCACTATCATCAGCCACTAGCATTAGCCACTATCATTAGCCATTAGCATTAGTCCTCCAGGGGACAGTAGAGTGTGTGACGTCACAGTGAACATGCGTCTCCTGTCCTCCAGGGGACAGTAGAGTGTGTGACGTCACAGTGAACATGTGTCTCCTGTCCTCCAGGGGACAGTAGAGTGTGTGACGTCACGGTGAACATGTGTCTCCTGTCCTCCAGGGGACAGTAGAGTGTGTGACGTCACAGTGAACATGTGTCTCCTGTCCTCCAGGGGACAGTAGAGAGTGTGACGTCAAGGTGAACATGCGGCTCCTGTCCTCCAGGGGACAGTAGAGTGTGTGACGTCACGGTGAACATGCGGCTCCTGTCCTCCAGGGGACAGTAGAGTGTGTGACGTCACGGTGAACATGCGGCTCCTGTCCTCCAGGGGACAGTAGAGTGTGTGACGTCACGGTGAACATGCGGCTCCTGTCCTCCAGGGGACAGTAGAGTGTGTGACGTCACGGTGAACATGCGGCTCCTGTCCTCCAGGGGACAGTAGAGTGTGTGACGTCACGGTGAACATGCGGCTCCTGTCCTCCAGGGGACAGTACAGTATGTGACGTCACGGTGAACATGCGGCTCCTGTCCTCCAGGGGACAGTAGAGTGTGTGACGTCACGGTGAACATGCGGCTCCTGTCCTCCAGGGGACAGTAGAGTGTGTGACGTCACGGTGAACATGCGGCTCCTGTCCTCCAGGGGACAGTAGAGTGTGTGACGTCACGGTGAACATGCGGCTCCTGTCCTCCAGGGGACAGTAGAGTGTGTGACGTCACGGTGAACATGCGGCTCCTGTCCTCCAGGGGACAGTAGAGTGTGTGACGTCACAGTGAACATGTGTCTCCTGTCCTCCAGGGGACAGTAGAGTGTGTGACGTCACAGTGAACATGTGTCTCCTGTCCTCCAGGGGACAGTAGAGAGTGTGACTTCACGGTGAACATGCGGCTCCTGTCCTCCAGGGGACAGTAGAGTGTGTGACGTCACGGTGAACATGCGGCTCCTGTCCTCCAGGGGACAGTAGAGTGTGTGACGTCACGGTGAACATGCGGCTCCTGTCCTCCAGGGGACAGTAGAGTGTGTGACGTCACGGTGAACATGCGGCTCCTGTCCTCCAGGGGACAGTAGAGTGTGTGACGTCACGGTGAACATGTGTCTCCTGTCCTCCAGGGGACAGTAGAGTGTGTGACGTCACAGTGAACATGTGTCTCCTGTCCTCCAGGGGACAGTAGAGTGTGTGACGTCACAGTGAACATGTGTCTCCTGTCCTCCAGGGGACAGTAGAGTGTGTGACGTCTCTCTCTCTCTTCTGAGCCGCTCTAATGAACTTCTCGTATTGTGTCATCTTCCTGAAAGAACTCATTGTCTCCTCTCTCTCCCTCTCTCTCTCTCTCTTAGACCTGGTTTAGTCCTGGTTTAGTCCTGGTTTAGTCCTGGTTTAGACCTGGTTTAGTCCTGGTTTAGACCTGGTTTAGACCTGATTTAGTCCTGGTTTAGACCTGATTTAGACCTGGTTTAGACCTGGTTTAGTCCTGGTTTAGACCTGGTTTAGTCCTGGTTTAGACCTGGTTTAGACCTGGTTTAGACCTGGTTTAGACCTGATTTAGACCTGGTTTAGTCCTGGTTTAGACCTGATTTAGACCTGGTTTAGACCTGATTTAGAACTGGTTTAGTCCTGATTTAGACCTGGTTTAGACCTGGTTTAGACCTGGTTTAGACCTGGTTTAGTCCTGATTTAGACCTGGTTTAGACCTGGTTTAGACCTGGTTTAGTCCTGGTTTAGACCTGGTTTAGACCTGGTTTAGACCTTGTTTAGACCTGGTTTAGACCTGGTTTAGACCTGATTTAGACCTGGTTTAGACCTGGTTTAGACCTGGTTTAGACCTGGTTTAGTCCTGGTTTAGACCTGGTTTAGACCTGGTTTAGACCTTGTTTAGACCTGATTTAGACCTGGTTTAGTCCTGGTTTAGACCTGATTTAGACCTGGTTTAGACCTGGTTTAGACCTGATTTAGACCTGGTTTAGACCTGGTTTAGACCTGGTTTAGACCTGATTTAGTCCTGGTTTAGACCTGATTTAGACCTGGTTTAGACCTGGTTTAGTCCTGGTTTAGACCTGGTTTAGTCCTGGTTTAGACCTGGTTCAGACCTGGTTTAGACCTGGTTTAGACCTGGTTTAGACCTGGTTTAGACCTGATTTAGTCCTGGTTTAGACCTGATTTAGACCTGGTTTAGACCTGGTTTAGTCCTGGTTTAGACCTGGTTTAGTCCTGGTTTAGACCTGGTTTAGACCTGGTTTAGTCCTGGTTTAGACCTGGTTTAGACCTGATTCAGACCTGGTTTAGACCTGGTTTAGTCCTGGTTTAGACCTGGTTTAGACCTGGTTTAGACCTGGTTTAGACCTGGTTTAGACCTGGTTTAGTCCTGATTTAGACCTGGTTTAGACCTGGTTTAGTCCTGGTTTAGACCTGGTTTAGACCTGATTTAGACCTGGTTTAGACCTGGTTTAGACCTGGTTTAGACCTGGTTTAGTCCTGGTTTAGACCTGGTTTAGACCTGGTTTAGACCTTGTTTAGACCTGATTTAGACCTGGTTTAGACCTGGTTTAGTCCTGATTTAGACCTGGTTTAGACCTGGTTTAGTCCTGGTTTAGACCTGGTTTAGACCTGATTTAGACCTGGTTTAGACCTGGTTTAGACCTGGTTTAGACCTGGTTTAGTCCTGGTTTAGACCTGGTTTAGACCTGGTTTAGACCTTGTTTAGACCTGATTTAGACCTGGTTTAGTCCTGGTTTAGACCTGATTTAGACCTGGTTTAGACCTGGTTTAGACCTGATTTAGACCTGGTTTAGACCTGGTTTAGACCTGGTTTAGACCTGATTTAGTCCTGGTTTAGACCTGATTTAGACCTGGTTTAGACCTGGTTTAGTCCTGGTTTAGACCTGGTTTAGTCCTGGTTTAGACCTGGTTTAGACCTGGTTTAGACCTTGTTTAGACCTGATTTAGACCTGGTTTAGTCCTGGTTTAGACCTGATTTAGACCTGGTTTAGACCTGGTTTAGACCTGATTTAGACCTGGTTTAGACCTGGTTTAGTCCTGGTTTAGACCTGGTTTAGTCCTGGTTTAGACCTGATTTAGACCTGGTTTAGACCTGGTTTAGACCTGATTTAGACCTGGTTTAGACCTGGTTTAGTCCTGGTTTAGTCCTGGTTTAGACCTGGTTTAGACCTGGTTTAGTCCTGGTTTAGACCTGGTTTAGACCTGATTTAGACCTGGTTTAGACCTGGTTTAGTCCTGGTTTAGACCTGGTTTAGACCTGGTTTAGTCCTGGTTTAGACCTGGTTTAGTCCTGGTTTAGTCCTGGTTTAGACCTGGTTTAGACCTGGTTTAGTCCTGGTTTAGACCTGATTTAGACCTGGTTTAGACCTGGTTTAGTCCTGGTTTAGACCTGGTTTAGTCCTGGTTTAGACCTGGTTTAGTCCTGGTTTAGACCTGGTTTAGACCTGGTTTAGACCTGGTTTAGTCCTGGTTTAGACCTGATTTAGACCTGGTTTAGACCTGGTTTAGTCCTGGTTTAGACCTGGTTTAGTCCTGGTTTAGTCCTGGTTTAGACCTGATTTAGACCTGGTTTAGACCTGGTTTAGTCCTGGTTTAGACCTGGTTTAGTCCTGGTTTAGTCCTGATTTAGACCTGGTTTAGACCTGGTTTAGACCTGGTTTAGACCTGGTTTAGTCCTGATTTAGACCTGGTTTAGACCTGGTTTAGTCCTGGTTTAGACCTGGTTTAGTCCTGGTTTAGACCTGGTTTAGACCTGGTTTAGACCTTGTTTAGACCTGATTTAGACCTGGTTTAGTCCTGGTTTAGACCTGATTTAGACCTGGTTTAGACCTGGTTTAGACCTGATTTAGACCTGGTTTAGACCTGGTTTAGACCTGATTTAGACCTGGTTTAGACCTGGTTTAGTCCTGGTTTAGACCTGGTTTAGTCCTGGTTTAGACCTGATTTAGACCTGGTTTAGACCTGGTTTAGACCTGATTTAGACCTGGTTTAGACCTGGTTTAGTCCTGGTTTAGACCTGGTTTAGACCTGGTTTAGTCCTGGTTTAGACCTGGTTTAGACCTGGTTTAGACCTGATTTAGACCTGGTTTAGACCTGGTTTAGTCCTGGTTTAGTCCTGGTTTAGACCTGGTTTAGACCTGGTTTAGTCCTGGTTTAGACCTGGTTTAGACCTGATTTAGACCTGGTTTAGACCTGGTTTAGTCCTGGTTTAGACCTGGTTTAGACCTGGTTTAGTCCTGGTTTAGACCTGGTTTAGTCCTGGTTTAGTCCTGGTTTAGTCCTGGTTTAGACCTGGTTTAGTCCTGGTTTAGACCTGGTTTAGTCCTGGTTTAGTCCTGGTTTAGACCTGGTTTAGTCCTGGTTTAGACCTGGTTTAGTCCTGGTTTAGTCCTGGTTTAGACCTGATTTAGACCTGGTTTATTCCTGGTTTAGTCCTGGTTTAGACCTGGTTTAGTCCTGGTTTAGTCCTGGTTTAGACCTGATTTAGACCTGGTTTAGTCCTGGTTTAGACCTGGTTTCTCTGTGAAATCCAGACTTGCTCGAAACTCTCTAATTAACAAAGTCCTGACCGGGGCCTGGTCCAGAAACACGGGAACGCGGCCAGGACTCAGGGGTCTGCCAGAGGTCTGCCAGGGGCCCGGACCAGGACCAGGTCTGCCAGGGGCCCGGACCAGGACCAGGTCTGAACCAAAACAATGACTCAACTGGGATAAAGCAGGATTAGAGCCGTGCTAGACTAAGACTGAAGCAGGACTAAACCAGGTCTACACTAGAGGATGGGAGGGCATCTGACGCACACTTAGATCCTCACAGGACCAGGTCTGAGGAGGTCTAATCCCCCTTTTGTCCTGGTCTCAAACTGGGACCATAATCTGTCCCCCAAAGAGCTCCAGGAGAGGGGGGTCTGGAGGAGGAGGCCCCAGGTCCAAACCGGGTCCAAACCAGGTCAAAACCAGGTCCAAACCAGGTCCAAACCGGGTCCAAACCGGGTGTAAACCGGGTGTAAACCGGGACTACACTTGCCCCACAGTCCGGACTCGGGCCCTTCAGACCCGGGTCCGCGCGAGGTCTCGGGTCTAATCCCTCCTTTGTCCTGGTTTTGAGCCGAGGACAGTCCTGAGGATGTGAAGGACGTTTGAATGAGAAGAATTCAGAGGACGAGTCAGAGAAGAGCCAGACCTGGACAAAGCAGGGTCCAGGGGCCAAAGCGGGGGCCCTGCTCTGAGGCGGGGCCCTGGAGGAGGCTGAGGATGAGCTCAGTTTGGGTTAAGAGCTCAAACACTTGCCATGATCTCTCTTTGTGTCTCGGCGAGGACTTAACTCTGCAGGACGCCGCCACCAGGAGCCGGCGCGTGACTCTTCAAACCATCGTGTGTTTTATTGGAATCGTTCTCTGGACTTTGACTCTTAAACACAAAATGACCTTTTCCAGCAGCGATGGTGTCGAAAGCATCAAACACATGGCACTAATCCCACCTGAAAGTGTCTAAAAAATGTTCAAACGCTCCAGAACTTTATTAGAACAAGTACAAGACGCGACAGAAGACGAGCTGAACACGCTTCATCAGGAACATTCTCTCTCCGGAAGTTTCCGTCGCACGATCCAAATGTAAACGACAAATAATGATAATGATCCGCTCGCTCCAGCTGCTGCGCGCTCGTGATGACAGCGCTGCGTGTGCGGCCTCCACCTGCCTCCTTCACCTGCCTCCTCCACCTGCCTTCACCTGCCTCCTCCACCTGCCTTCACCTGCCTCCTCCACCTGCCTTCACCTGCCTCCTCCACCTGCCTTCACCTGCCTCCTCCACCTGCCTTCACCTGCCTCCTCCACCTGCCTCCTTCACCTGCCTCCTCCACCTGCCTCCTCCACCTGCCTTCACCTGCCTCCTTCACCTGCCTCCTCCACCTGCCTTCACCTGCCTCCTCCACCTGCCTTCACCTGCCTCCTCCACCTGCCTCCTCCACCTGCCTCCTCCACCTGCCTCCCCCACCTGCCTTCACCTGCCTCCTTCACCTGCCTCCCCCACCTGCCTCCTCCACCTGCCTCCTTCACCTGCCTCCTCCACCTGCCTCCTCCACCTGCCTCCTCCACCTGCCTCCTCCACCTGCCTCCTTCACCTGCCTCCTCCACCTGCCTCCTCCACCTGCCTCCTCCACCTGCCTCCCCCACCTGCCTTCACCTGCCTCCTTCACCTGCCTCCCCCACGTGCCTCCTCCACCTGCCTCCTTCACCTGCCTCCTCCACCTGCCTCCTCCACCTGCCTCCTCCACCTGCCTCCTCCACCTGCCTCCTTCACCTGCCTCCTCCACCTGCCTCCTTCACCTGCCTCCTCCACCTGCCTTCACCTGCCTCCTCCACCTGCCTTCACCTGCCTCCTCCACCTGCCTTCACCTGCCTCCCCCACCTGCCTTCACCTGCCTCCTCCACCTGCCTTCACCTGCCTCCTTCACCTGCCTCCTCCACCTGCCTTCACCTGCCTCCTCCACCTGCCTTCACCTGCCTCCTCCACCTGCCTTCACCTGCCTCCTCCACCTGCCTTCACCTGCCTCCTCCACCTGCCTTCACCTGCCTCCTTCACCTGCCTCCTCCACCTGCCTCCTCCACCTGCCTTCACCTGCCTCCTTCACCTGCCTTCACCTGCCTCCTCCACCTGCCTCCTCCACCTGCCTCCTCCACCTGCCTTCACCTGCCTCCTTCACCTGCCTCCTCCACCTGCCTTCACCTGCCTCCTCCACCTGCCTTCACCTGCCTCCTCCACCTGCCTTCACCTGCCTCCTTCACCTGCCTCCTCCACCTGCCTTCACCTGCCTCCTCCACCTGCCTTCACCTGCCTCCTCCACCTGCCTTCACCTGCCTCCTTCACCTGCCTCCTCCACCTGCCTCCTCCACCTGCCTTCACCTGCCTCCTCCACCTGCCTTCACCTGCCTCGTCCACCTGCCTCCTTCACCTGCCTCCTCCACCTGCCTTCACCTGCCTCCTCCACCTGCCTTCACCTGCCTCCTCCACCTGCCTTCACCTGCCTCCTCCACCTGCCTTCACCTGCCTCCTCCACCTGCCTCCTCCACCTGCCTTCACCTGCCTCCTCCACCTGCCTTCACCTGCCTCCTTCACCTGCCTCCTCCACCTGCCTCCTCCACCTGCCTCCTTCACCTGTCTCCTCCACCTGTCTCCTTCACCTGCCTCCTCCACCTGTCTCCTCCACCTGCCTCCTCCACCTGCCTCCTCCACCTGCCTCCCCCACCTGCCTCCTCCACCTGTCTCCCCCACCTGCCTCCTCCACCTGCCTCCTTCACCTGTCTCCTCCACCTGCCTCCTCCACCTGCCTCCTTCACCTGCCTCCTCCACCTGCCTCCTCCACCTGCCTCCTCCACCTGCCTCCCCCACCTGCCTCCTTCACCTGCCTCCTCCACCTGCCTCCTCCACCTGCCTCCCCCACCTGCCTTCACCTGCCTCCCCCACCTGCCTCCTCCACCTGCCTCCTTCACCTGCCTCCTCCACCTGCCTCCTCCACCTGCCTCCCCCACCTGCCTTCACCTGCCTCCTTCACCTGCCTCCCCCACCTGCCTCCTCCACCTGCCTCCTTCACCTGCCTCCTCCACCTGCCTCCTCCACCTGCCTCCCCCACCTGCCTTCACCTGCCTCCTTCACCTGCCTCCTCCACCTGCCTCCTCCACCTGCCTCCTCCACCTGCCTCCCCCACCTGCCTTCACCTGCCTCCTTCACCTGCCTCCCCCACCTGCCTCCTCCACCTGCCTCCTTCACCTGCCTCCTCCACCTGCCTCCTCCACCTGCCTCCTCCACCTGCCTCCTCCACCTGCCTCCTTCACCTGCCTCCTCCACCTGCCTCCTCCACCTGCCTCCTCCACCTGCCTCCCCCACCTGCCTTCACCTGCCTCCTTCACCTGCCTCCCCCACCTGCCTCCTCCACCTGCCTCCTTCACCTGCCTCCTCCACCTGCCTCCTCCACCTGCCTCCTCCACCTGCCTCCTCCACCTGCCTTCACCTGCCTCCTTCACCTGCCTCCCCCACCTGCCTCCTCCACCTGCCTCCTTCACCTGCCTCCTTCACCTGCCTCCTCCACCTGCCTCCTTCACCTGCCTCCTTCACCTGCCTCCTCCACCTGCCTCCTTCACCTGCCTCCTTCACCTGCCTCCTTCACCTGCCTCGGTCCAGTTTTGCTCTGAAATATTGGGCTGAAATTGACTGTTTTTAACGTTTTTTTGCAGCTCAAAAATCCTACAATGGACACAATAAATTGATACTTCTGGAAGATTCTGTGGCTCGCGAGGTCATAACTGACATCGGGGGTCGCGATTTGGTTCAAACCTGGTTTAGACCTGGTTTAGTCCTGGTTTAGTCCTGGTTTAGTCCTGGTTTAGTCCTGGTTTAGACCTGGTTTAGACCTGGTTTAGACCTGGTTTAGTCCTGGTTTAGTCCTGGTTTAGTCCTGGTTTAGTCCTGGTTTAGACCTGGTTTAGTCCTGGTTTAGTCCCGGTTTAGTCCTGGTTTAGACCTGGTTTAGTCCTGGTTTAGTCCCGGTTTAGTCCTGGTTTAGACCTGGTTTAGTCCTGGTTTAGTCCTGGTTTAGTCCTGGTTTAGACCTGGTTTAGTCCTGGTTTAGTCCCGGTTTAGTCCTGGTTTAGACCTGGTTTAGTCCTGGTTTAGTCCTGGTTTAGTCCCGGTTTAGTCCTGGTTTAGACCTGGTTTAGTCCTGGTTTAGTCCTGGTTTAGTCCTGGTTTAGACCTGGTTTAGTCCTGGTTTAGTCCTGGTTTAGTCCTGGTTTAGACCTGGTTTAGTCCTGGTTTAGTCCCGGTTTAGTCCTGGTTTAGACCTGGTTTAGTCCTGGTTTAGTCCCGGTTTAGTCCTGGTTTAGACCTGGTTTAGTCCTGGTTTAGTCCTGGTTTAGACCTGGTTTAGTCCTGGTTTAGTCCTGGTTTAGACCTGGTTTAGACCTGGTTTAGTCCTGGTTTAGTCCCGGTTTAGTCCTGGTTTAGGCCTGGTTTAGTCCTGGTTTAGTCCTGGTTTAGTCCTGGTTTAGACCTGGTTTAGTCCTGGTTTAGACCTGGTTTAGACCTGGTTTAGTCCTGGTTTAGTCCTGGTTTAGTCCCGGTTTAGTCCTGGTTTAGACCTGGTTTAGTCCTGGTTTAGTCCTGGTTTAGACCTGGTTAAGTCCTGGTTTAGTCCCGGTTTAGTCCTGGTTTAGACCTGGTTAAGTCCTGGTTTAGTCCCGGTTTAGTCCTGGTTTAGACCTGGTTTATTCCTGGTTTAGTCCTGGTTTAGTCCTGGTTTAGTCCTGGTTTAGACCTGGTTTAGTCCTGGTTTAGTCCTGGTTTAGTCCTGGTTTAGTCCTGGTTTAGACCTGGTTTAGTCCTGGTTTAGTCCCGGTTTAGTCCTGGTTTAGACCTGGTTTAGTCCTGGTTTAGTCCTGGTTTAGTCCTGGTTTAGACCTGGTTTAGTCCTGGTTTAGACCTGGTTTAGACCTGGTTTAGTCCTGGTTTAGTCCTGGTTTAGTCCCGGTTTAGTCCTGGTTTAGACCTGGTTTAGTCCTGGTTTAGACCTGGTTTAGTCCTGGTTTAGTCCTGGTTTAGTCCCGGTTTAGTCCTGGTTTAGACCTGGTTTAGTCCTGGTTTAGACCTGGTTTAGTCCTGGTTTAGACCTGGTTTAGTCCTGGTGATGATTCGGTTCATCCATAATCGTGATCGTGAGGTCACATTATGATCGTGACCATTTGAGAAGCAAAATTACCGTATTTTCGGGACAATAAGTTGCACCTTTTGTTTGGAATATATGGTAAATCTTTCAGAAAGTTCATTTTGGTAAAGAATCAGTCACATGACCACGAGAACGTAAACACAAATAAAATGCTGCTTTTGAACTTACTATTATTCTTTCTTTTTGAACACATTTTCACCAGATTAAGGTGTAACTCTGCGACTGAAACTTCTGGAACGTTTGTGAAGCGTTTTATCGTCTGAAGCTCCAGAACTCTCCGGAAAACGAGCCGTGGATTAAAGCCAAACGGGAGCTGATCCCAAGACTTAAGATTCCACTGAAAAAGAGCCAAAAGAGCCACAACTGTCCTTTACAGCTCAAGAACATTGTCTCAAACGCTTCCAAGGTCACATAAAAAACACGACCTACGAAGGCTGAAAACACGACCTACAAACGCTCAAAACACCACCTACAAACGCTCAAAACACCACCTACAAACGCTCAAAACATGACCTACAAACGCTCAAAACATGACCTACAAACGCTCAAAACACCACCTACAAACGCTCAAAACACGACTTACAAACGCTCAAAACATGACCTACAAACGCTCAAAACACGACCTACAAACGCTCAAAACACCACCTACAAACGCTCAAAACACCACCTACAAACGCTCAAAACACCACCTACAAACGCTCAAAACATGACCTACAAACGCTCAAAACACCACCTACAAACGCTCAAAACATGACCTACAAACGCTCAAAACATGACCTACAAACGCTCAAAACACGACCTACAAACGCTCAAAACATGACCTACAAACGCTCAAAACACGACCTACAAACGCTCAAAACACGACTTACAAACGCTCAAAACATGACCTACAAACGCTCAAAACACGACCTACAAACGCTCAAAACATGACCTACAAACGCTCAAAACACGACCTACAAACGCTCAAAACATGACCTACAAACGCTCAAAACATGACCTACAAACGCTCAAAACACGACCTACAAACGCTCAAAACATGACCTACAAACGCTCAAAACATGACCTACAATCGCTCAAAACACGACCTACAAACGCTCAAAACACGACCTACAAACGCTCAAAACACGACCTACAAACGCTCAAAACATGACCTACAAACGCTCAAAACACGACCTACAAACGCTCAAAACACGACCTACAAACAATCAAAACATGACCTACAAACGCTCAAAACACGACCTACAAACGCTCAAAACATGCCCTACAAACGCTCAAAACACGACCTACAAACGCTCAAAACACGACCTACAAACGCTCAAAACACGACCTACAAACGCTCAAAACACGACCTACAAACGCTCAAAACACGACCTACAAACGCTCAAAACACAACCTACAAACGCTCAAAACATGACCTACAAACGCTCAAAACACGACCTACAAACGCTCAAAACATGCCCTACAAACGCTCAAAACACGACCTACAAACGCTCAAAACACGACCTACAAACGCTCAAAACACGACCTACAAACGCTCAAAACACGACCTACAAACGCTCAAAACATGACCTACAAACGCTCAAAACACGACCTACAAACGCTCAAAACATGACCTACAAACGCTCCAAACACGACCTACAAACGCTCAAAACACGACCTACAAACGCTCAAAACACGACCTACAAACGCTCAAAACACAACCTACAAACGCTCAAAACATGACCTACAAACGCTCAAAACATGACCTATAAACGCTAAAAACATGACCTACGAACGCTCAAAACACGACCTACAAACGCTCAAAACACGACCTACAAACGCTCAAAACACGACCTACAAACGCTCAAAACACAACCTACAAACGCTCAAAACACCACCTACAAACGCTCAAAACACAACCTACAAACGCTCAAAACACAACCTACAAACGCTCAAAACATGACCTACGAACGCTCAAAACACGACCTACAAACGCTCAAAACATGACCTACAAACGCTCAAAACACGACCTACAAACGCTCAAAACACAACCTACAAACGCTCAAAACACGACCTACAAAAACGCTCAAAACATGACCTACAAACGCTCAAAACACCACCTACAAACGCTCAAAACACCACCTACAAACGCTCAAAACACCACCTACAAACGCTCAAAACACCACCTACAAACGCTCAAAACACCACCTACAAACGCTCAAAACACCACCTACAAACGCTCAAAACACCACCTACAAACGCTCAAAACACCACCTACAAACGCTCAAAACACCACCTACAAACGCTCAAAACACCACCTACAAACGCTCAAAACACCACCTACAAACGCTCAAAACACCACCTACAAAAGCTCGAAACGCGACCTTCAAACGACCTACAAACTATTTATTTGATCAAACTTGTACACAATATTGATCCAAAATGCTACAAAAGTAACAGGTTTGTAGTGTCTTTACTTTTATGCAAATGAGACGTAAAGTGTCCAGTTTCAGGTTCAGAACAAAAGGAAAGAGTTAAAGATCCGGGCGATCGTCATTTGACCCCAAACCAGACTCTGTCCTGTTTGTGTCTCGTTCATGAACGTCTGAACCTGAGGCTCGTGTTCCACACACAAACTGTCCCTCGTCACCTACGAGAGACAGAACTGGGACAAAACTGAGACTGAACCGGGACTGAACCGGGACTGAACCGGGGCTGAACCGGGACAGAACTGGGACAGAACTGGGAAATAACTGGGACAGAATCGGGACAGAACCGGGAAAGAACAGGGACAGAACTGGGACAGAACCGGGACAGAACTGGGACAGAACCGGGACAGAACTGGGACTGAACTGGGACAGAACCGGGACAGAACTGGGACTGAACTGGGACAGAACCGGGACAGAACTGGGACTGAACTGGGACAGAACCGGGACTGAACCGGGACTGAACCGGGGGCAGAACCGGCTCCAGACCTGGTTTAGTTCCAGACGAGAAGACGATGCGTTGGACCAATCAGAGCGTCTGGATTTAAATCAGAACAAACCCATTGTTTACTCACGGTATCGATGAATGTCACATGACCTGTGCCACCGGCGGCCATCTTGGTTCTGGTCCTGATGTAAACAAACACAAACCGCTCGATTGGAACGATCCGATCTTTACTGCGGTTCTGTTTACAACGACAAACGACCCGGGTGATTAGCACTGGGATTAGCACGGGTGATTAGCACGGACAATGAGCACGGGCGATTAGCGCGGGCAATTAGCGCGGACGATTAGCGCGGGCGATTAGCGCGGACGATTAGCGCGGGCGATTCGCGCGGGCGATTAGCGCGGGCAATTAGCGCGGGCGATTCGCGCTAATCGATTAGCGCGGGCGATGAGCGCGGGCGATGAGCGCGGGCGATGAGCGCGGGCGATGAGCGCATGAACGCGGGCAATGAGCGCGGGCGATGAGCGCATGAGCGCGGGCGATGAGCGCGGGCGATGAGCGCGGGCGATGAGCGCGGGCGATGAGCGCGGGTGAATGAGCGCGGGTGAATGAGCGCGGGCGATGAGCGCGGGCGATTAGGGCGGGCGATTAGCGCGGGCGATTAGAGCGAGCGATTAGCGCGGGCAATTAGCGCGGGCGATTAGCGCGGACGATTAGCGCGGGCGATTCGCGCGGGCGATTAGCGCGGGCAATTAGCGCGGGCGATTCGCGCTAATCGATTAGCGCGGGCGATTCGCGCTAATCGATTAGCGCGGGCGATGAGCGCGGGCGATGAGCGCGGGCGATGAGCGCGGGCGATGAGCGCGGGCGATGAGCGCATGAACGCGGGCAATGAGCGCGGGCGATGAGCGCATGAGCGCGGGCGATGAGCGCGGGCAATGAGCGCGGGCGATGAGCGCGGGCGATGAGCGCGGGTGAATGAGCGCGGGTGAATGAGCGCGGGCGATGAGCGCGGGCGATTAGAGCGAGCGATTAGCGCGGGCGATTAGCGCGGGCGATTAGCGCGGGCGATTAGCGCGGGCGATTAGCGCGGGCGATTAGCGCGGGTGATTAGCACAGGCGATTAGCGCGGGTGATTAGCACAGGCGATTAGCGCGGGCGATTAGCGCGGACGATTAGCGCGGGCGATTCGCGCGGGCGATTAGCGCGGGCAATTAGCGCGGGCGATTCGCGCTAATCGATTAGCGCGGGCGATGAGCGCGGGCGATGAGCGCGGGCGATGAGCGCGGGCGATGAGCGCATGAACGCGGGCAATGAGCGCGGGCGATGAGCGCATGAGCGCGGGCGATGAGCGCGGGCAATGAGCGCGGGCGATGAGCGCGGGCGATGAGCGCGGGTGAATGAGCGCGGGTGAATGAGCGCGGGCGATGAGCGCGGGCGATTAGAGCGAGCGATTAGCGCGGGCGATTAGCGCGGGCGATTAGCGCGGGCGATTAGCGCGGGCGATTAGCGCGGGCGATTAGCGCGGGTGATTAGCACAGGCGATTAGCGCGGGTGATTAGCACAGGCGATTAGCGCGGGTGATGTTTGTGTGAGTTTGAGCGCTCACTCGGGTGTAAAGTTGTGAAAAAGTCGTTTAAACCTGATTTCTGTGACTGAGACGTTTCAGACATAAAGACACTTTTCACAAACGTCTGTGAAACGTTTGTGTTTTTGTAAAAAGACAAAGTGTAAATACAAAGAAGAAGTCGAGACCAAGACACAGTTTGACTTTTGTAGATCATTTTAGTCGTTTAGTCTGTTCTTTCTTTTGTATCAATCGATTGTTTCATGGGGCGAATGTTCATACTACATATGAATACTACATATGAATACTACATATGAATACTACTTATGAATACTACTTATGAATACTACATATGAATACTACATATGAATACTACATATGAATACTACTTATGAATACTACATATGAATACTACATATGAATACTACATATGATTACTACATATGAATACTACGTATGAATACTACTTATGAATACTACATATGAATACTACATATGAATACTACGTATGAATACTACTTATGAATACTACATATGAATACTACTTATGAATACTACTTATGAATACTACATATGAATACTACTTATGAATACTACATATGAATACTACTTATGAATACTACTTATGAATACTACATATGAATACTACTTATAAATACTACGTATGAATACTACGTATGAATACTACTTATGATTACTACATATGAATAATATATATGAATACTACTTATGAATACTACGTATAAATACTACGTATGAATACTACTTATGAATACTACATATGAATACTACATATGAATACTACGTATGATTACTACATATGACTACTACGTATGACTACTACGTATGAATACTACGTATGAATACTACATATGAATACTACGTATGAATACTACATATGAATACTACGTATGAATACTACATATGAATAATACGTATGAATACTACTTATGAATACTACTTATGAATACTATATATGAATACTATATATGAATACTATGTATGAATACTACATATGAATACTACGTATGAATACTACATATGAATACTACTCATGAATACTACTTATATATACTACTTATGAATACTACGTATGAATACTATATATGAATACTACTTATATATATACTACTTATGAATACTACTTATGAATACTATATATGAATACTATATATGAATACTACATATGAATACTACTTATGAATACTACATATGAATACTACTTATGAATACTACATATGAATACTACTTATGAATACTACTTATGAATACTATATATGAATACTATATATGAATACTACGTATGAATACTATATATGAATACTATATATGAATACTATGTATGAATACTACATATGAATACTACGTATGAATACTACATATGAATACTACTCATGAATACTACTTATATATACTACTTATGAATACTACGTATGAATACTATATATGAATACTACTTATATATACTACTTATAAATACTACGTATGAATACTATATATGAATACTACTTATATATATACTACTTATGAATACTACTTATGAATACTATATATGAATACTATATATGAATACTACATATGAATACTACTTATGAATACTACATATGAATACTACTTATGAATACTACTTATGAATACTATATATGAATACTATATATGAATACTACGTATGAATACTATATATGAATACTATATATGAATACTATGTATGAATACTACATATGAATACTACGTATGAATACTACATATGAATACTACGTATGAATACTACTTATATATACTACTTATGAATACTACGTATGAATACTATATATGAATACTACTTATATATACTACTTATAAATACTACGTATGAATACTATATATGAATACTACTTATATATATACTACTTATGAATACTACGTATGAATAATATAAGGTTTTAGTTCAATATTTGCTCCTTTTAACAGCTTTTCAGTCGACCAATTGTCTTTGGCCAAACCAGGTCTAAACCAGGACTAAACCAGGACTAAACCAGGACTAAACCAGGTCTAAACCAGGACTAAACCAGGACTAAACCAGGACTAAACCAGGACTAAACCAGGACTAAACCAGGTCTAAACCAGGTCTAAACCAGGACTAAACCAGGACTAAACCAGGACTAAATCAGGACTAAACCAGGTCTAGCGCCCCCTACACCATAAACCAGGATCTATAGTAGGACCATGATAATTCTTAACACAATAAACCTGACATTCTTTTTGAATATTAACGTCACAACCATGTGCTACGTTCTGTATTAACACGCTAAATGCTAAATGAAACATTCCAGCGCCGCATACGCCCGGACCACCTCTGCCCGGACCACCTCTGCCTCTGTCCAAACTCCCATAATCCTTTGCTGTTTCTCTAGCGTGTGGTACAGTGCGTGCTCAGGTTCAGGTCCAGGTCTCAGACACAAACAATCAAAAGGAAAGCTGCAAAAACGACAGCTCGAACTGGAGCTACAGGGCGCTAACGTGCTAACGTGCTAAGATACTGCAGAATGAGTCAAAGGTGAGGCACACGAGGGCGTGGCATAACTGCAGATGTCGGCTAATACAACATAAAGTTTAATTCTGATGATCAATAATCCAGGAGAACTTGTGAGAAAAAACATGAACACTCATGAAAACCATGACAAGGTCATGACCTTGTCTTTATTTGTCAATATTCAGTCAAAATTAGCCTTGATTTTGTCTTGATTATGTTCTTTGTGACATGAACATATTTGTTTTAATCTAATTATATTCTCTTCTGTCTCTGATCCAGGACCAGGACCAGGACCAGGACCAGGACCAGGACCAGGACCAGGACCAGGACCAGGACCAGGACCAGGACCAAGACCAGGACCAGGACCAGGACCAGGACCAGGACCAGGACCAGGACCAAGACCAGGACCAGGACCAAGACCAGGACCAGGACCAGGACCAGGACCAGGACCAGGAGCGTGGGCAGATGTTGTGGACTGTTGATGACAGAGAACTGAAGGACATCTGTTTCACCCAGGCCCATATTTACCTAAAACACACTCCTGGTTTAGACCTGGTTTAGTCCTGGTTTAGTCCTGGTTTAGTCCTGCTTTAGTCCTGCTTTAGTCCTGCTTTAGTCCTGGTTTAGTCCTGGTTTAGTCCTGCTTTAGTCCTGCTTTAGTCCTGCTTTAGTCCTGCTTTAGTCCTGCTTTAGTCCTGGTTTAGTCCTGGTTTAGTCCTGGTTTAGTCCTGCTTTAGTCCTGCTTTAGTCCTGGTTTAGTCCTGCTTTGGTCCTGGTTTGGTCCTGGTTTAGTCCTGGTTTAGTCCTGGTTTAGTCCTGCTTTAGTCCTGCTTTAGTCCTGCTTTAGTCCTGCTTTAGTCCTGCTTTAGTCCTGCTTTAGTCCTGCTTTAGTCCTGCTTTAGACCTGCTTTAGACCTGCTTTAGTCCTGCTTTAGTCCTGCTTTAGTCCTGCTTTAGTCCTGGTTTAGTCCTGCTTTAGTCCTGCTTTAGTCCTGGTTTAGTCCTGCTTTAGTCCTGCTTTAGTCCTGGTTTAGTCCTGCTTTAGTCCTGGTTTAGTCCTGCTTTAGTCCTGCTTTAGTCCTGCTTTAGTCCTGCTTTAGTCCTGGTTTAGTCCTGGTTTAGTCCTGGTTTAGTCCTGCTTTAGTCCTCCTTTAGTCCTCCTTTAGTCCTCCTTTAGTCCTGCTTTAGTCCTGCTTTAGTCCTGCTTTGGTCCTGCTTTGGTCCTGCTTTGGTCCTGCTTTGGTCCTGCTTTGGTCCTGCTTTAGTCCTGCTTTAGTCCTGCTTTAGTCCTGCTTTAGTCCTGGTTTAGTCCTGCTTTAGTCCTGCTTTAGTCCTGCTTTAGTCCTGGTTTAGTCCTGCTTTAGTCCTGCTTTAGTCCTGGTTTAGTCCTGGTTTAGTCCTGCTTTAGTCCTGCTTTAGTCCTGCTTTAGTCCTGCTTTAGTCCTGGTTTAGTCCTGGTTTAGTCCTGGTTTAGTCCTGCTTTAGTCCTGCTTTAGTCCTGCTTTAGTCCTGGTTTAGTCCTGCTTTGGTCCTGGTTTAGTCCTGGTTTAGTCCTGCTTTAGTCCTGCTTTAGTCCTGGTTTAGTCCTGCTTCAGTCCTGCTTCAGTCCTGGTTTAGTCCTGCTTTAGTCCTGCTTTAGTCCTGCTTTAGTCCTGGTTTAGTCCTGCTTTGGTCCTGGTTTAGTCCTGGTTTAGTCCTGCTTTAGTCCTGCTTTAGTCCTGCTTTAGTCCTGCTTTAGTCCTGCTTTAGACCTGCTTTAGACCTGCTTTAGTCCTGCTTTAGTCCTGCTTTAGTCCTGCTTTAGTCCTGCTTTAGTCCTGCTTTAGTCCTGGTTTAGTCCTGCTTTAGTCCTGCTTTAGTCCTGCTTTAGTCCTGGTTTAGTCCTGCTTTAGTCCTGCTTTAGTCCTGCTTTAGTCCTGGTTTAGTCCTGCTTTAGTCCTGCTTTAGTCCTGGTTTAGTCCTGCTTTAGTCCTGCTTTAGTCCTGCTTTAGTCCTGGTTTAGTCCTGGTTTAGTCCTGGTTTAGTCCTGGTTTAGTCGTGCTTTAGTCCTGCTTTAGTCCTGCTTTAGTCCTCCTTTAGTCCTCCTTTAGTCCTCCTTTAGTCCTGCTTTAGTCCTGCTTTAGTCCTGGTTTAGTCCTGCTTTAGTCCTGCTTTAGTCCTGCTTTAGTCCTGGTTTAGTCCTGCTTTAGTCCTGCTTTAGTCCTGCTTTAGTCCTGGTTTAGTCCTGCTTTAGTCCTGCTTTAGTCCTGCTTTAGTCCTGGTTTAGTCCTGCTTTAGTCCTGCTTTAGTCCTGCTTTAGTCCTGCTATAGTCCTGGTTTAGTCCTGGTTTAGTCCTGCTTTAGTCCTGGTTTAGTCCTGCTTTATTCCTGGTTTAGTCCTGCTCTAGTCCTGGTTAAGTCCTGGTTTAGTCCTGCTTTAGTCCTGCTATAGTCCTGCTTTAGTTCTGGTTTAGTCCTGGTTTAGTCCTGCTTTAGTCCTGCTTTAGTCCTGCTTTAGTCCTGGTTTAGTCCTGCTTTAGTCCTGCTTTAGTCCTGCTTTAGTCCTGCTTTAGTCCTGCTTTAGTCCTGCTTTAGTCCTGGTTTAGTCCTGCTTTAGTCCTGCTTTAGTCCTGCTTTAGTCCTGGTTTAGTCCTGGTTTAGTCCTGGTTTAGTCCTGGTTTAGTCCTGCTTTAGTCCTGCTTTAGTCCTGCTTTAGTCCTCCTTTAGTCCTCCTTTAGTCCTCCTTTAGTCCTCCTTTAGTCCTGCTTTGGTCCTGCTTTGGTCCTGCTTTGGTCCTGCTTTGGTCCTGCTTTAGTCCTGGTTTAGTCCTGGTTTAGTCCTGCTTTAGTCCTGCTATAGTCCTGGTTTAGTCCTGGTTTAGTCCTGCTTTAGTCCTGCTTTAGTCCTGCTTTAGTCCTGCTTTAGTCCTGCTTTAGTCCTGCTATAGTCCTGGTTTAGTCCTGGTTTAGTCCTGCTTTAGTCCTGGTTTAGTCCTGCTTTATTCCTGGTTTAGTCCTGCTCTAGTCCTGGTTAAGTCCTGGTTTAGTCCTGCTTTAGTCCTGCTATAGTCCTGCTTTAGTTCTGGTTTAGTCCTGGTTTAGTCCTGCTTTAGTCCTGCTTTAGTCCTGGTTTAGTCCTGCTCTAGTCCTGGTTAAGTCCTGGTTTAGTCCTGCTTTAGTCCTGCTATAGTCCTGCTTTAGTTCTGGTTTAGTCCTGGTTTAGTCCTGCTTTAGTCCTGCTTTAGTCCTGGTTTAGTCCTGCTTTAGTCCTGCTTTAGTCCTGGTTTAGTCCTGCTTTAGTCCTGCTTTAGTCCTGCTTTAGTCCTGGTTTAGTCCTGCTTTAGTCCTGGTTTAGTCCTGCTTTAGTCCTGCTTTAGTCCTGCTTTAGTCCTGGTTTAGTCCTGGTTTAGTCCTGGTTTAGTCCTGGTTTAGTCCTGCTTTGGTCCTGCTTTAGTCCTGGTTTAGTCCTGGTTTAGTCCTGGTTTAGTCCTGCTCTAGTCCTGGTTTAGTCCTGGTTTAGTCCTGGTTTAGTCCTGCTTTAGTCCTGCTATAGTCCTGGTTTAGTCCTGGTTTAGTCCTGGTTTAGTCCTGGTTTAGTCCTGCTTTAGTCCTGCTTTAGTCCTGCTTTAGTCCTGCTTTAGTCCTGCTTTAGTCCTGGTTTAGTCCTGCTTTAGTCCTGGTTTAGTCCTGCTTTAGTCCTGCTTTAGTCCTGCTTTAGTCCTGCTTTAGTCCTGCTTTAGACCTGCTTTAGACCTGCTTTAGTCCTGCTTTAGTCCTGCTTTAGTCCTGCTTTAGTCCTGCTTTAGTCCTGCTTTAGTCCTGGTTTAGTCCTGCTTTATTCCTGGTTTAGTCCTGCTCTAGTCCTGGTTTAGTCCTGGTTTAGTCCTGCTTTAGTCCTGCTATAGTCCTGCTTTAGTCCTGGTTTAGTCCTGGTTTAGTCCTGCTTTAGTCCTGCTTTAGTCCTGCTTTAGTCCTGCTTTAGTCCTGGTTTAGTCCTGCTTTAGTCCTGCTTTAGTCCTGGTTTAGTCCTGCTTTAGTCCTGCTTTAGTCCTGCTTTAGTCCTGGTTTAGTCCTGGTTTAGTCCTGCTTTAGTCCTGCTTTAGTCCTGCTTTAGTCCTGCTTTAGTCCTGGTTTAGTCCTGCTTTAGTCCTGCTTTAGTCCTGCTTTAGTCCTGCTTTAGTCCTGGTTTAGTCCTGCTTTAGTCCTGCTTTAGTCCTGCTTTAGTCCTGGTTTAGTCCTGCTTTAGTCCTGCTTTAGTCCTGGTTTAGTCCTGGTTTAGTCCTGCTTTAGTCCTGCTTTAGTCCTGGTTTAGTCCTGCTTTAGTCCTGCTTTAGTCCTGCTTTAGTCCTGCTTTAGTCCTGGTTTAGTCCTGCTTTAGTCCTGCTTTAGTCCTGCTTTAGACCTGGTTTAGTCCTGGTTTAGTCCTGCTTTAGTCCTGCTTTAGTCCTGCTTTAGTCCTGCTTTAGTCCTGGTTTAGTCCTGCTTTAGTCCTGCTTTAGTCCTGCTTTAGTCCTGCTTTAGTCCTGCTTTAGTCCTGCTTTAGTCCTGGTTTAGTCCTGGTCTGGGACTCTGTTTTGCAGATGTTCTGATTCAGGAAATGTTTTTTTAATCCAGGACAAAATAAAAACGATCCAGATTCTGTGACGTTTAGGAAAACAGGACGTGTGGTTCACCAAACAGAACCATCTGTGTCCGGGACAAACACGGGACAAATGTGAGCCAGACACGGGCCAAATATGGGAAAAACACGGGACAAATATGGGACAAACACGGGCCAAATATCGGACAAACACGGGACAAACATGGGCCAGACACTTACCAAATATGGGACAAACACGGGACAATATGAGCCAGACACGGGCCAAATATGGGACAAACACAGGACAAATATGAGCCAGACACGGGCCAAATATGGGCCAGACACGGGCCGAATATGGGCCAGACACGAGCCAAATATCGGACAAACACGGGACAAACATGGGCCAGACACGGGCTAAATATGGGCCAAACACAGGAAAACATGGGCCAGACACGGGCCAAATATGGGCCAGACACAGGCCAAATATGGGCAAGACACGGGCCAAATATGGGCCAGACACGGGCCAAATATGGGACAAATATGGGACAAACACGAGCCAAATATGGTCCAAAGAGGATTCCGTTTGCAGATCCTTTAATGCGTTTGTGTCTAGAATAACACAAATACATAAAGTGGCCGTTGCATTGTGGGTCAGACGTTGTGGTCAGATCGTCCATCAACATCGTGGCCCGTTTGAGCGGCCCACACAACACGAACACTTTGACTGTTACTGAGCCAAAGCCGACGCCTCAGAACACCTTTAAACCACCGGCTTCACAGCTTCTTCCATAAAACACGGGACATTCCAGCGCCAATGACCGCCAATGACCGCCAATGACCGCCAATGACCGCCAATGACCGCCAATGACCGCCAATGACCGCCAATGACCGCCAATGACCGCCAATGATCGTCAATGATCGCCAATGACCGCCAATGACCGCCAATGATCGTCAACGACCGCCAATGATCGTCAACGACCGCCAATGATCGCCAATGACCGCCAATGACCGTCAATGACCCCAATGATCGTCAATGACCCCAATGATCGTCAATGACCGCCAATGATCGCCAATGACCGCCAATGACCGCCAATGACAGCCAATGATCGTCAATGATCGCCAATGACCGCCAATGACCGCCAATGATCGTCAACGACCGCCAATGATCGCCAATGACCGCCAATGACCGTCAATGACCCCAATGATCGTCAATGACCGCCAATGATTGCCAATGACCGCCAATGACCGCCAATGACCGCCAATGACCGCCAATGACCGCCAATGACCGCCAATGACCGCCAATGATCGTCAATGACCGCCAATGACCGCCAATGACCGCCAATGATCGTCAATGACCGCCAATGATTGCCAATGAGCGCCAATGATCGTCAATGACCGCCAGTGATCGTCAATGACCGCCAATGACCGCCAATGATCGTCAATGATCGTCAATGACTGCCAATGATCGTCAATGACCGCCAATGATCGTCAATGATCGTCAATGACAGCCAATGACAGCCAATGACCGCCAATGACCGTCAATGACCGCCAATGACAGCCAATGACAGCCAATGACCGTCAATGACCGCCAATGACAGCCAATGACAGCCAATGACCGCCAATGACCGCCAATGACCGCCAATGACAGCCAATGACCGCCAATGACAGCCAATGAAAGCCAATGACAGCCAATGACAGCCAATGATCGTCAGTGATCGTCAATGATCGTCAATGATCGTCAATGATCGTCAATGACAGCCAATGATCGTCAATGATCGTCAATGACAGCCAATGATCGTCAATGATCGTCAATGATCGTCAATGACAGCCAATGATCGTCAATGATCGTCAATGATCGTCAATGACAGCCAATGATCGTCAATGATCGTCAGTGACCGTCAATGACCGCAAATGGCCGCGACTCGTCGACTGTAAAAGAAATCGTTTCATCGTTTTTTCTAATCGTTCTCTGTTCTCATAAAAGACAAATCAACAGGTCAAAACATTTTGATGAGACACGAATGAAAAATTCAAAAAGGAACAAACTATTTCAGATTTTCATTAATATGACATTTTATTAAAGGAGGTATGGACGATTTTTTTCACCAAATTTTTTATCATATTTCCTCGTGGCGTGGATAAATCATTTGTCCTGCCACGTATCAATCATAAAACGCACCTATCGCTCACCTGCAGCCGCGTCAGGCTCGTCTCCACGTTCCCGCGTGCCTAAGCGCATGGATCTATCATAATATAGTTCCCTCAGTGTACGGGGCAAAATGAAGACGGAGAAAGACAGTTCGAGCTGATGCAGAAGTGGACAGAAATCTACGGGAGACGAGAGATGTGATGTGATGCTTTGCGCTAATAAACAAACGCACGTGTGTGTTGTATCGGTCCACACGGGGGAGTGCGCACCCCGTGCGTTCTCAAATCGCCGCAAAATCGTCCATACCGCCTTTAAGACATGCCGCGTGGGACACGCCGCAGACGCGACGCGTACGACGCTCAAACGCAGGATTCGTGCCGCCAAAAAAGCTCTAAACGCGGCGGTATGAACCTGTTTATTTGAAGTATTTAAGGATGGCGGGTTTTAGGGACGGTTTATTTTCCCCTGAACGTGAGACGCCGGCAATAAAACCAAAGTTATGGAATGTGAAACATCTGATAAACGACACAAACGGGATCATGTTTAAATATATACAAGATTATGGATAATATCAGCTACAAAACCTGGACTAAACCTGGTCTAAACATGGACTAAACCTGGACTAAACCTGGTCTAAACCAGGACTAAACCTGGTCTAAACCTGGACTAAACCTGGTCTAAACCAGGACTAAACCTGGTCTAAACCAGGACTAAACTTGGACTAAACCAGGACTAAACTTGGACTAAACCAGGACTAAACCTGGACTAAACCTGGTCTAAACCAGGACTAAACCTGGTCTAAACCAGGACTAAACCTGGTCTAAACCAGGACTAAACTTGGACTAAACCAGGACTAAACTTGGACTAAACCAGGACTAAACCTGGACTAAACCTGGACTAAACCTGGACTAAACCTGGACTAAACCTGGTCTAAACCAGGACTAAACCTGGTCTAAACCAGGACTAAACTTGGACTAAACCAGGACTAAACCTGGTCTAAACCAGGACTAAACCTGGACTAAACCTGGTCTAAACCAGGACTAAACCTGGACTAAACCTGGACTAAACCTGGTCTAAACCAGGACTAAACCTGGACTAAACCTGGTCTAAACATGGACTAAACCTGGTCTAAACCAGGACTAAACCAGGACTAAACCTGGTCTAAACCAGGACTAAACCTGGTCTAAACCAGGACTAGACCTGGACTAAACCTGGACTAAACCTGGACTAAACTTGGACAGAACCTGGCTCAGATCTTGGCCCTGCTCTGGTCCGCGTCCCTCCTCTTGAGAAGCCTCTCTGACCTCATCATTAGTGTCTGTGACACGCCTTTCTCCGGCCTCTAATCACAAACACGGCTCTTTGTCATTTAGACGGGCCGGGCATCTGACTTACTTCAAGGCTGAGAAAAACACAGAGCAACTAAACCAATCACCACCTAAGACCACCAAAAACCACCTAAGACCACCAAACACCACCAAAGACAACCAAACACCACCAAAGACAACCAAAGACCACCTAAGACCACCAAAGACCACCTAAGACCACCAAAGACCACCTAAGGCCACCAAAGACCACCAAACCCCACCTAAGACCACCAAAGACCACCTAAGGCCACCTAAGACCACCAAAGACCACAAAACACCACCAAAGACCACCAAAGACCACCAAAGACCACCAAAGACTACCTAAGACCACCAAAGACCACCAAAGACCACCTAAGGCCACCAAAGACCACCAAAGACCACCAAAGACTACCTAAGACCACCAAAGACCACAAAACACCACCTAAGACCACCAAAGACCACCAAACCCCACCTAAGACTACCTAAGACCACCAAAGACCACCAAAGACCACCTAAGGCCACCTTAGACCACCAAAGACCACAAAACACCACCAAAGACCACCAAAGACCACCAAAGACTACCTAAGACCACCAAAGACCACCAAAGACTACCTAAGGCCACCAAACACCACCAAAGACCACCAAAGACCACCTAAGGCCACCAAAGACCACCAAAGACCACCTAAGGCCACCAAAGACCACCAAAGACCACCTAAGGCCACCTTAGACCACCAAAGACCACAAAACACCACCAAAGACCACCAAAGACCACCAAAGACTACCTAAGACCACCAAAGACTACCTAAGGCCACCAAACACCACCAAAGACCACCAAAGACCACCTAAGGCCACCAAAGACCACCAAAGACCACCTAAGGCCACCAAAGACAACCAAAGACAACCTAAGGCCACCAAAGACCACCTAAGACCACCAAAGACAACCAGAGACCACCTAAGGCCACCAAAGACCACCTAAGGCCACCAAAGACCACCTAAGGCCAGCAAAGACCACCTAAGGCCACCAAAGACCACCAAAGACCACCAAAGACCACCTAAGGCCACCAAAGACCACCAAAGACCACCTAAGGCCACCAAACATCACCAAAGACAACCAAAGACAACCTAAGGCCACCAAAGACCACCTAAGACCACCAAAGACAACCAGAGACCACCTAAGGCCACCAAAGACCACCTAAGGCCACCAAAGACCACCTAAGGCCAGCAAAGACCACCTAAGGCCAGCAAAGACCACCTAAGGCCACCAAAGACCACCAAAGACCACCAAAGAGCACCTAAGGCCACCAAAGACCACCAAAGACCACCTAAGGCCACCAAAGACCACCAAAGACCACCTTAGACCACCTAAGGCCACCAAAGACCACCAAAGACCACCTAAGACCACCTAAGACCACCAAAGACCACTAAAGACAACCTAAGACCACCAAAGACCACCTAAGCTAACCAAAGACCACCAAAGACCACCTAAGACCACCAAAGACCACGTAAGGCCACCAAAGACCACCAAACACCACCTAAGGCCACCAAAGACCACCAAACACCACCAAACACCACCAAAGACCACAAAAGACCACCTAAGGCCACCTAAGGCCACCAAACACCACCAAACACCACTAAAGACCACTAAAGACCACCAAAGACCACCAGAGAGTAAACTGGAGTTAAGGTTAAATTAGGGCTTGTTTGAAGATGAAGCTGCTGCGTTTACCACAAAAACATCCAGAGCAAAGTAAAGCATAAAGCAGTGAAATAAATTAATATATATTTATTCAAATGACATTAAAGGGCCTCTCTGTGTGGAGTATGACATTAAAGGGCCTCTGTGTGGAGTATGACATTAAAGGGCCTCTGTGTGGAGTATGACATTAAAGGGCCTCTCTGTGTGGAGTATGACATTAAAGGGCCTCTCTGTGTGGAGTATGACATTAAAGGGCCTCTGTGTGGAGTATGACATTAAAGGGCCTCTGTGTGGAGTATGACATTAAAGGGCCTCTCTGTGTGGAGTATGACATTAAAGGGCCTCTGTGTGGAGTATGACATTAAAGGGCCTCTGTGTGGAGTATGACATTAAAGGGCCTCTGTGTGGAGTATGACATTAAAGGGCCTCTCTGTGTGGAGTATGACACTAAAGGGCCTCTTTGTGTGGAGTATGACATTAAAGGGCCTCTGTGTGGAGTATGACATTAAAGGGCCTCTCTGTGTGGAGTATGACATTAAAGGGCCTCTGTGTGGAGTATGACATTAAAGGGCCTCTCTGTGTGGAGTATGACATTAAAGGGCCTCTCTGTGTGGAGTATGACATTAAAGGGCCTCTGTGTGGAGTATGACATTAAAGGGCCTCTCTGTGTGGAGTATGACATTAAAGGGCCTCTCTGTGTGGAGTATGACATTAAAGGGCCTCTGTGTGGAGTATGACATTAAAGGGCCTCTGTGTGGAGTATGACATTAAAGGGCCTCTCTGTGTGGAGTATGACATTAAAGGGCCTCTCTGTGTGGAGTATGACATTAAAGGGCCTCTGTGTGGAGTATGACATTAAAGGGCCTCTGTGTGGAGTATGACATTAAAGGGCCTCTCTGTGTGGAGTATGACATTAAAGGGCCTCTGTGTGGAGTATGACATTAAAGGGCCTCTGTGTGGAGTATGACATTAAAGGGCCTCTGTGTGGAGTATGACATTAAAGGGCCTCTCTGTGTGGAGTATGACACTAAAGGGCCTCTTTGTGTGGAGTATGACATTAAAGGGCCTCTGTGTGGAGTATGACATTAAAGGGCCTCTCTGTGTGGAGTATGACATTAAAGGGCCTCTGTGTGGAGTATGACATTAAAGGGCCTCTCTGTGTGGAGTATGACATTAAAGGGCCTCTCTGTGTGGAGTATGACATTAAAGGGCCTCTGTGTGGAGTATGACATTAAAGGGCCTCTCTGTGTGGAGTATGACATTAAAGGGCCTCTCTGTGTGGAGTATGACATTAAAGGGCCTCTTTGTGTGGAGTATGACATTAAAGGGCCTCTGTTTGGAGTATGACATTAAAGGGCCTCTCTGTGTGGAGTATGACATTAAAGGGCCTCTTTGTGTGGAGTATGACATTAAAGGGCCTCTGTGTGGAGTATGACATTAAAGGGCCTCTCTGTGTGGAGTATGACATTAAAGGGCCTCTGTGTGGAGTATGACATTAAAGGGCCTCTCTGTGTGGAGTATGACATTAAAGGGCCTCTTTGTGTGGAGTATGACATTAAAGGGCCTCTCTGTGTGGAGTATGACATTAAAGGGCCTCTTTGTGTGGAGTATGACATTAAAGGGCCTCTCTGTGTGGAGTATGACATTAAAGGGCCTCTCTGTGTGGAGTATGACATTAAAGGGCCTCTGTGTGGAGTAAGACATTAAAGGGCCTCTGTGTGGAGTAAGACATCAAAGGGCCTCTCTGTGTGGAGTATGACATTAAAGGGCCTCTGTGTGGAGTATGACATTAAAGGGCCTCTCTGTGTGGAGTATGACATTAAAGGGCCTCTCTGTGTGGAGTATGACATTAAAGGGCCTCTGTGTGGAGTAAGACATTAAAGGGCCTCTCTGTGTGGAGTATGACATTAAAGGGCCTCTCTGTGTGGAGTATGAAATTAAAGGGCCTCTGTGTGGAGTAAGACATCAAAGGGCCTCTCTGTGTGGAGTATGACATTAAATGGCCTCTCTGTGTGGAGTATGAAATTAAAGGGCCTCTGTGTGGAGTATGACATCAAAGGGCCTCTCTGTGTGGAGTATGACATTAAAGGGCCTCTCTGTGTGGAGTATGAAATTAAAGGGCCTCTGTGTGGAGTATGACATTAAAGGGCCTCTCTGTGTGGAGTATGACATTAAAGGGCCTCTGTGTGGAGTATGACATTAAAGGGCCTCTGTGTGGAGTATGACATTAAAGGGCCTCTGTGTGGAGTTTGCATGTTCTCCTTGTGTCTGTGCAGGTTTCCCCGCCCACGAAACACATGTGTGTGTATGAGAACGGAACACACTCTGGACTCTACCTTAGACTCTACCTTAGACTGCCTTAGACTCTGCCTTAGACTCTGCCTTAGACTCTGCCTTAGAATCTACCTTAGACTCTACCTTAGACTCTAGACTCTACCTTAGACTCTACCTTAGACTCTACCTTAGACTCTACCTTAGACTCTACCTTAGACTCTGCCTTAGACTCTACCTCAGACTCTGACTTAGACTCTACCTCAGACTCTACCTCAGACTCTACCTTAGACTCTGCCTTAGACTCTACCTTAGACTTTACCTTAGACTCTACCTTAGACTCTGCCTTAGACTCTACCTTAGACTCTACCTTAGACTCTGCCTTAGACTCTACCTTAGACTCTACCTCAGACTCTACCTTAGACTCTACCTCAGACTCTACCTTAGACTCTACCTCAGACTCTACCTTAGACTCTACCTTAGACTCTACCTCAGACTCTACCTTAGACTGCCTTAGACTCTGCCTTAGACTCTGCCTTAGACTCTGCCTTAGACTCTACCTCAGACTCTACCTTAGACTCTACCTTAGACTCTACCTCAGACTCTACCTTAGACTCTACCTCTACCTCAGACTCTACCTTAGACTCTACCTTAGACTCTACCTTAGACTCTACCTTAGACTCTACCTCAGACTCTGCCTTAGACTGCCTTAGACTCTGCCTTAGACTCTGCCTTAGACTCTGCCTTAGACTCTACCTTAGACTCTACCTTAAACTGCCTTAGACTCTGCCTTAGACTCTGCCTTAGACTCTGCCTTAGAATCTACCTTAGACTCTACCTTAGACTCTAGACTCTACCTTAGACTCTACCTTAGACTCTACCTTAGACTCTGCCTTAGACTCTACCTTAGACTCTACCTTAGACTCTACCTTAGACTCTACCTTAGACTCTACCTTAGACTCTGCCTTAGACTCTACCTTAGACTCTACCTCAGACTCTACCTTAGACTCTACCTCAGACTCTACCTTAGACTGCCTTAGACTCTGCCTTAGACTCTGCCTTAGACTCTGCCTTAGACTCTACCTTAGACTCTACCTTAGACTGCCTTAGACTCTGCCTTAGACTCTGCCTTAGACTCTGCCTTAGAATCTACCTTAGACTCTACCTTAGACTCTAGACTCTACCTTAGACTCTACCTTAGACTCTACCTTAGACTCTGCCTTAGACTCTGCCTTAGACTCTACCTTAGACTCTACCTTAGACTCTACCTTAGACTCTACCTTAGACTCTGCCTTAGACTCTACCTTAGACTCTACCTCAGACTCTACCTTAGACTCTACCTCAGACTCTACCTTAGACTGCCTTAGACTCTGCCTTAGACTCTGCCTTAGACTCTGCCTTAGACTCTGCCTTAGACTCTGCCTTAGACTCTACCTTAGACTCTAGACTCTGCCTTAGACTCTACCTTAGACTCTACCTTAGACTCTACCTCAGACTCTACCTTAGACTCTACCTCAGACTCTACCTCAGACTCTACCTTAGACTCTACCTCAGACTCTACCTCAGACTCTACCTCAGACTCTACCTTAGACTCTACCTTAGACTCTACCTTAGACTCTACCTTAGACTCTACCTCAGACTCTGCCTTAGACTGCCTTAGACTGCCTTAGACTCTGCCTTAGACTCTGCCTTAGACTCTGCCTTAGACTCTGCCTTAGACTCTACCTTAGACTCTACCTTAGACTGCCTTAGACTCTGCCTTAGACTCTGCCTTAGACTCTGCCTTAGAATCTACCTTAGACTCTACCTTAGACTCTAGACTCTACCTTAGACTCTACCTTAGACTCTACCTTAGACTCTGCCTTAGACTCTACCTTAGACTCTACCTCAGACTCTACCTTAGACTCTACCTTAGACTCTACCTTAGACTCTACCTTAGACTCTGCCTTAGACTCTACCTTAGACTCTACCTCAGACTCTACCTTAGACTCTACCTCAGACTCTACCTTAGACTGCCTTAGACTCTGCCTTAGACTCTGCCTTAGACTCTACCTTAGACTCTAGACTCTGCCTTAGACTCTACCTTAGACTCTACCTTAGATTCTACCTCAGACTCTACCTTAGACTCTACCTTAGACTCTACCTCAGACTCTACCTCAGACTCTACCTTAGACTCTACCTTAGACTCTACCTCAGACTCTACCTCAGACTCTACCTAAGACTCTACCTCAGACTCTACCTTAGACTCTACCTTAGACTCTAGACTCTGCCTTAGACTCCTGTGGTCTCTAATAACTTCAGACATACAGCACATCTAAAAAAATATGAAGGAGTCAAAAACCTCTCATAATCTAATAAAACTCTAAGGTCCTTTAGAGACACTGAGGACGTGACGTGTCTCCACGTGACCTCCACCTTGCGCCACTTCACGCGCATTTCTCCCGCGGAAACAAAGACTTTTACAGCTCACCGTAAATGCACTTCAACCGGACAAGAACCATGACCCCCGCACAGAGCCGGGACCCCCGCACAGAACCATGACCCCCGCACAGAGCCGGGACCCCCGCACAGAACCATGACCCCCGCACAGAGCCGGAACCCCCGCACAGAACCATGACCCCCGCACAGAGCCGGGACCCCCGCACAGAACCATGACCCCCGCACAGAGCCGGGACCCCCGCACAGAACCATGACCCCCGCACAGAGCCGGGACCCCCGCACAGAACCATGACCCCCGCACAGAGCCGGGACCCCCGCACAGAACCATGACCCCCGCACAGAGCCGGAACCCCCGCACAGAACCATGACCCCCGCACAGAGCCGGGACCCCCGCACAGAACCATGACCCCCGCACAGAGCCGGGACCCCCGCACAGAACCATGACCCCCGCACAGAGCCGGGACCCCCGCACAGAACCATGACCCCCGCACAGAGCCGGGACCCCCGCACAGAACCATGACCCCCGCACAGAGCCGGGACCCCCGCACAGAGCCGGGACCCCCGCACAGAGCCGTGAGGGGGTCACGGAGCTACCTGTCCAGTAACTGCGCACAGTCACGTCAGCCAATCACAGGCGGCGCGAGCCGGACAAAAGCGCGACCACAAAAGCACAAAACTGTAACAATGTAACAACTTTATGCGTGAGAAAAGAGTGAAAACGAAGCAGCAAAAAGTGAAACAAAGAACGCGCCGCGGCGGCACCGGGAGCCGCACCGGGAGCCGCACCGGGAGCCGCACCGGGAGCTCGGGTTCGTGTCGTTACCTGTCCACCGCTGCGGAGCCACGGGACCGGGACCAAGCGCGAGCAGCAGGACGCAGCCGAAAGCGAGCACCAAAACCGGGAGACGCCTGCGGACACAGCGCGCATAGTTAGTCCCGGAGCGGCGAGGTCCCGGGCCGGGCCGTGCCGGGCCGTGCCGGGCCCGGTGGCCGTACCGGGCCGTACCGGGCCGTAACGGGCCGTACCGGGCCGTGCCGTACCTCCTCGAGCCCATCCTCGTGTCCGTGTCCGCGCGTGACCGTGTGCGACCGTGGAAAGGAAAGAACCGGGAGAGGCGCAGCTGATGAGGCGCAGAGTCCGAGTGGAGAGCGCGCGGCGGCGAGGGAGAGGTGAGGGGTCCCGGGGGCCGCAGCAGAGGAGGGGACAAGCACCAGGGGCCCGGGCACGTGGGAACAGCGCCATCATGCGGCTCTCCTCACGTCACACGCGCCTGGTCCACTTTTTCTGTTCTCTTTTACCTGTTGATTTGAGCTCATTAATATTTAAAACCATGTGAGTCTGATCTGCCTCACGTCACAGATCAGACTCACATCGTTACGTCACGTTACGTTACGTCACGTCACGTTACGTCATGACTTTGTTGATTTGTATTTTATACAACAAACTTTCTGACTGAAATCTCAGCACTTTCCCTAAAAGTGCCAATGACAGGTTTTTACCATCTTCTGATTCTGACTTTATTTGGTGTATTTACACATGTCGTAGATAAAAAGGATAGTTTTAAAGTGAGGAAGGCAGCAGGACCTGACGGCATCAGCCCCAGGCTCCTTAAGTCCTGCAGATGAACTGTGTGGAGTGATGGAGCATGTCTTCAACATGAGCCTGAAGCTGAGGGTGGTACCACAGGTCTGAAGACCTCCTGTCTGGTACCTGTGCCTAAGACACCGCGCCCCAAAGACCTCAACAGCTTCAGGCCAGTGGCTCTCACGTCCCACCTGATGAAGACACTGGAGCGGCTGGTCCTGGACCGCCTCCGCTCCACCGTGAGCTCAGCCATGGACCCGCTGCAGTTTGCATATCGGTCTGGCATCGGAGTGGAGGACGCCGTCATCTCCCTGCTGCACCGCTCTCTCTCTCTCACCTGGAAAAGCCTGGCAGCTCTGTGAGGATTCTGTTCTTCGATCTTTCCAGCGCCTTCAACACCATCAGCTCCTGAGGGACAAGCTGGAGACGGCTGGTGTGGAGTATGACCTGCAGAGTGGATCCTGGACTACCTCACAGACCGACCCCAGTTTGTGAGAGCCCGGAACTGTGTGTCTGACACTCGGACCTGCAGTGTGGGGGCGCCCCAGGGCACTGTCCTCGCGCCCTTTCTCTTCACCCTTTACACTGCAGACTTCAGACATGACACGGACAGCTGTGTCCTGCAGAAGTTCTCTGACCACTCTGCCATCATTGGACTCATCACGGACGACGATGACGCGGAGTACAGAGGACTGGCGCAGGACTTTGTGGACTGGTGTCAGCGGAACCACCTCCTCATCAACGCGGGGAAGACCAAGGAGATGGTGGTGGATTTCCGCAGACGCCACCCCACTGCCCCCTCACCAGTGAACATCCAGGGACGGGACATTGAGAGAGTGGACTCATACAAGGACCTGGTGTTCATCTGAACCACAAACTGGACTGGACTCATAACACAGACGCACTGTACAGGAAGAGCCAGAGTCGGCTCTACCTCCTGAGGAGACTCAGGTCTTTTGGAGTGACAGGGCCACTCCTGAAGACCTTCTATGACTCTGTGGTGGCATCAGCCCTCCTGTACGGTGTGGCCTGCTGGAGCAGCAGCATCACAGAGAGGGAGAGGAAGAGGCTGGACAGAGTCATCAAGAAGTCCAGCTCCGTCCTGGGCTGTGCTCTGGACTCGGTGCAGGAGGTGGGGGACAGGAGGGTCCTGGCTAGATTCACATCTATGCTGGACCATGAGTGTCGCCCCCTGCAGGACACTCTCTCCTCTCTGGAGAGCAGCTTCAGTGAGAGACTGATCCACCCTCGCTGTGTGAAGGAAAGGTTCCGTAGGTCTTTCCTTCCTGCTGCTGTCAGACTTTATAACAAACACTGTTAGTACTGAACACTCGCAATACTGACCTAACCATGTGCAATTCATGTGCAATCTATGTGCTGTCGTGACACATATTCATGTGCAATTACTGTCGTGATCACATGCAATGGTATTTATGTATTTATTTGTCTATGGGAGTTTTTATTTATTTATAGGAGATCTTCTACTGAAAGTGTTTTTCAGACTTCCTATAAGTGATCTGTTCTTCTGGATCTACCTCTGTATCTACCTGTGTTGCACCAATGAAATTTCCCCATGTGGGACAATAAAGGAATATCTTATCTTATCTTATCTTTACACAAATCGAGCAGTATTTGTGGAGAAAACGATGAAAAGTCTGTAGGAAATGAAAGTTTATGCAGAATTTACACTAAACAAACTCATTTTTTGACTCTTTAAACATTAATTCAACAAACTAAAGTCGCTCTCATTTGTTTTAATTTGTCAAAAAAGACCAATTGTGACTTTAGATGATTTTTTTCCCCAATGGTTGCTGGGTAATTTCCTAGAGTGATGTCATCAATTACAAACAGGAAGTGAAATTTTAAACCTAAAAAAAATGCTGTTCTGTGCTAGTTTGAAAAGAAATAATGTTTAGGAAAATTCAAAATATATTTATCTTAACTGCATTTTAGTTCAATGAGTCGTCTGACCTGTAGGGGGCGCTTCAAATGGTATCTCCCATCCCCCTTTGCCCTCCACCTGGTATCTCCCATCCCCCCTCCCCTTTCACCTGGTATCTTCCATAGCTAGGATGCACTGGGTCTCAGCGTTGCCGGGACTTATTGTCATATTAGAAATCAAACCAACCCAGGGCCCTGTGTAAAAATAGCCCCACCCACAGCCGAGTGGCCCCACCCACAGCCGAGTGGCCCCACCCACAGCAGAGTGGCCCCACCCACAGCAGAGTGGCCCCACCCACAGCAGAGTGGCCCCACCCACAGCCGAGTGGCCCCACCCACAGCAGAGTGGCCCCACCCACAGCAGAGTGGCCCCACCCACAGCCGAGTGGCCCCACCCACAGCCGAGTGGCCCCACCCACAGCAGAGTGGCCCCACCCACAGCAGAGTGGCCCCACCCACAGCCGAGTGGCCCCACCCACAGCAGAGTGGCCCCACCCACAGCAGAGTGGCCCCACCCACAGCCGAGTGGCCCCACCCACAGCAGAGTGGCCCCACCCACAGCCGAGTGGCCCCACCCACAGCCGAGGGCACACTCTAGATCTCATAATTACAAAGGGGGTAAATATTTCAAACATCAATGTGGTCGATGCTGTCTGATCATTTCTGTCTTTGACATTCTGTTTCTCCCAAACCACCGGCTGGTCCTGCAGCTGT
The DNA here is from genome assembly GCF_026437365.1 of Eucyclogobius newberryi. NCBI lineage: Eukaryota > Metazoa > Chordata > Actinopteri > Gobiiformes > Gobiidae > Eucyclogobius > Eucyclogobius newberryi. The sequence goes on from NW_027315768.1 coordinate 35,729,035, forward strand.
TCAGAGGCTGGTCCTGCAGCTGTTCAGAGGCTGGTCCTGCAGCTGTTCAGAGGCTGGTCCTGCAGCTGTTCAGAGGCTGGTCCTGCAGCTGTTCAAAGGAGACACATACATGATTGACAGGTGCACTATTTATGGAAATGATAAACTTTGAAAATGTCTCATGTTCTAATGTAAATGATTTGTTGAACTCTGTTACATCTAGTGTTTTGAATGTTCTGGACACCATCGCCCCTATGAAGGCTAAAATGGTTAAAAACAAGCAGAAGTTGCCATGGAGAAATGATGATTGGGTCAGGGCACAGAAAAGGGAGTGCCGCAGGGCCGAACGGAAATGGCACAAGTCAAAGCTCCAGGTTCAAAAAGAGATTGACAAAGAGAAGCTGAACATGTACAACCTCAAAAGAAAGATATATTTTTTTTAATTATTGGAAGCTGCAGTAACAACGGGACAACCTGTGTCCTATTGCCACAGTAACAGATGAACAAATCCTCGCAAATTGCATTGCATTCTGGGAGGAAAACACGCCCAGCAGCGTCATCACAACAAACATGGCGGCGCCCGTGTCCCCCGCATGTTCCCCCCGCTCGCCTTCACTACCAAAATAAAGAATCGCGACGTACAAAAGGTCGATTGAAATATCTTAAAATCGGGAGATTTAGTCTCTTCCACTCAGGTTGATCGACCCCTGGACTGATGAAGCCTGACCCCTGGACTGATGAAGCCTCTGACCCCTGGACTGTTGTAGCCTGACCCCTGGTGGTCACTCCGAGTCAAAAAATTGCGACGATTTGGATCTTTTTTTTGCCTTCAAAGTAAAAAAAATAAGAATTTACCGACCGACCCACTTGAAAAATGTTGGGTCGGGTTACAGCAAACAGACAATTTATTTGGGGCGGCCTAATGAGTTTGCATTATTTTTAATGACAAAGTTCAGGGCATTAAACATGATATAAATCCGATAATGCAAAAAATCACCCTGAAACCACCTAGACACTCAAGCCTTGTCCACACCGCCGCGGCCGAAGTGTCCACTTTACATTCAAAGTCTATGGTAAACGCGCGTCGAGCACGTCGTGCGTTATCCGCGGCGCGATTTCTTCGTTTTTGCGGCGCGATTGGTGCGTTTTTTTTTGGTGCGACGCTTTGAGCGCGCGTATGAGCCGGCCGAGGCCACGAAAGCGGCTTACGCGACGCGTTCAAATATGTTCAGGTCTCTGCAGCTGAAGCGTCGCAGCCGCCGCAGCAGCCAATCAGAGCTGACGCTCCATTGACGTACGTATTTCCCCTCGCATTTCCGGTGTTCCCCGTGGAATTCCCCAAGAAGCGCCACTTTTTCCTTGCTCGTCAACCATGGCAGACGAAAGACTGATTGTGGCTGTTTGTGGGAGAAAGGAGCTGTACGATGTGTTCACGGTGGAATACAGAGACCGGCGCCTCCGTGGGAGGGTTTTGAAAACCAAAAACGCTCTCGATATCCGCCATTTTACACAATGAACAAACAACTCCACTGCTCATGCGACAACACCTCTACTGCGCATGTGCGCAGACAGCTCAAGCGCGCCATACGCGTGCCTGTGTACAGTGGCCGGGGCGTCGATAGCGCGCGTCCGGTGCGTAAACCTTTCTAATGTACACGTGCCAAAATTCTGCGTCGGGCGCAATTAGGCGCAATTGCGTCGGTCTGTACGTAGCTTTAGAGCTCACTCACTTTGCACCTGTAACTGACAAAACTGTCCAAATCAGCATAACCGTAAACTATGATATTTGACCTGCTTTTCCCCTCCTCCCATAAACCTTGACCTTTGACCCCCCTCGCTCACCTGGTCGGATTTACATTCTGACGACACGGAGAGCTTTAAAAAGGTCTATCAATATTCACATTTGAAATGTACTTTTATGAAAGGAAAGTTCAAACTAATGCAAACTACACACACTGGCCACTAGAGGGGGCGAGTACACGCACTGGCCACTAGAGGGGGCGAGTACACGCACTGGCCACTAGAGGGGGCGAGTACACGCACTGGCCACTAGAGGGGGCGAGTACACGCACTGGCCACTAGAGGGGGCGAGTACACACACTGGCCAGTAGAGGGGGCGAGTACACACACTGGCCACTAGTGGCCACTAGAGGGGGCGAGTACACACACTGGCCAGTAGAGGGGGCGAGTACACACACTGGCCACTAGAGGGGGCGAGTACACGCACTGGCCACTAGAGGGGGCGAGTACACGCAATGGCCACTAGAGGGGGCGAGTACACGCACTGGCCACTAGAGGGGGCGAGTACACACACTGGCCAGTAGAGGGGGCGAGTACACACACTGGCCACTAGAGGGGGCGAGTACACGCACTGGCCACTAGAGGGGGCGAGTACACGCACTGGCCACTAGAGGGGGCGAGTACACGCACTGGCCACTAGAGGGGGCGAGTACACACACTGGCCAGTAGAGGGGGCGAGTACACACACTGGCCACTAGAGGGGGCGAGTACACGCACTGGCCACTAGAGGGGGCGAGTACACGCACTGGCCACTAGAGGGGGCGAGTACACACACTGGCCAGTAGAGGGGGCGAGTACACACACTGGCCACTAGAGGGGGCGAGTACACGCACTGGCCACTAGAGGGGGCGAGTACACACACTGGCCACTAGAGGGGGCGAGTACACACACTGGCCACTAGAGGGGGCGAGTACACACACTGGCCACTAGTGGCCACTAGAGGGGGCGAGTACACGCACTGGCCACTAGTGGCCACTAGAGGGGGCGAGTACACGCACTGGCCACTAGAGGGGGCGAGTACACACACTGGCCAGTAGAGGGGGCGAGTACACACACTGGCCAGTAGAGGGGGCGAGTACACACACTGGCCACTAGAGGGGGCGAGTACACGCACTGGCCAGTAGAGGGGGTGAGTACACACACTGGCCAGTAGAGGGGCGAGTACACACACTGGCCACTAGTGGCCACTAGAGGGGGCGAGTACACACTGGCCACTAGAGGGGGCGAGTACACACACTGGCCACTAGAGGGGGCGAGTACACACACTGGCCAGTAGAGGGGGCGAGTACACACACTGGCCACTAGTGGCCACTAGAGGGGGCGAGTACACGCACTGGCCAGTAGTGGCCACTAGAGGGGGCAAGTACACGCACTGGCCACTAGAGGGGGCGAGTACACACACTGGCCACTAGTGGCCACTAGAGGGGGCGAGTACACACACTGGCCACTAGTGGCCACTAGAGGGGGCGAGTACACACACTGGCCAGTAGAGGGGGCGAGTACACACACTGGCCACTAGTGGCCACTAGAGGGGGCGAGTACACACACTGGCCAGTAGAGGGGGCGAGTACACACACTGGCCACTAGTGGCCACTAGAGGGGGCGAGTACACACACTGGCCAGTAGAGGGGGCGAGTACACACACTGGCCACTAGAGGGGGCGAGTACACGCACTGGCCACTAGAGGGGGCGAGTACACGCACTGGCCACTAGAGGGGGCGAGTACACGCACTGGCCACTAGAGGGGGCGAGTACACACACTGGCCAGTAGAGGGGGCGAGTACACACACTGGCCACTAGAGGGGGCGAGTACACGCACTGGCCACTAGAGGGGGCGAGTACACGCACTGGCCACTAGAGGGGGCGGGTACACGCACTGGCCACTAGAGGGGGCGAGTACACACACTGGCCAGTAGAGGGGGCGAGTACACACACTGGCCACTAGAGGGGGCGAGTACACGCACTGGCCACTAGAGGGGGCGAGTACACGCACTGGCCACTAGAGGGGGCGAGTACACACACTGGCCAGTAGAGGGGGCGAGTACACACACTGGCCACTAGAGGGGGCGAGTACACGCACTGGCCACTAGAGGGGGCGAGTACACACACTGGCCACTAGAGGGGGCGAGTACACACACTGGCCACTAGTGGCCACTAGAGGGGGCGAGTACACGCACTGGCCACTAGTGGCCACTAGAGGGGGCGAGTACACGCACTGGCCACTAGAGGGGGCGAGTACACACACTGGCCAGTAGAGGGGGCGAGTACACACACTGGCCACTAGAGGGGGCGAGTACACGCACTGGCCAGTAGAGGGGGTGAGTACACACACTGGCCAGTAGAGGGGCGAGTACACACACTGGCCACTAGTGGCCACTAGAGGGGGCGAGTACACACTGGCCACTAGAGGGGGCGAGTACACACACTGGCCACTAGAGGGGGCGAGTACACACACTGGCCAGTAGTGGCCACTAGAGGGGGCGAGTACACGCACTGGCCAGTAGTGGCCACTAGAGGGGGCAAGTACACGCACTGGCCACTAGAGGGGGCGAGTACACACACTGGCCACTAGTGGCCACTAGAGGGGGCGAGTACACACACTGGCCACTAGTGGCCACTAGAGGGGGCGAGTACACACACTGGCCAGTAGAGGGGGCGAGTACACACACTGGCCACTAGTGGCCACTAGAGGGGGCGAGTACACACACTAGTTTCAAGTCCTCTTGGAAAGATTTGATCTAATTTCAAACAGATTTATGCTTGATTCAACAATTACTGCTTTTACTTTTTTCTACTACAAAAAAGTATGTTTGGCTTTTCATTCACTTTCTTGTTTAAGAAATCCTTGTTTTAGTATCAATACATTTGATGAAATATGACACTAAAACAACAACATGACCTCTTTATCTGGACGTGAATCTGTCCAGAGGAGATTTAATGACCAACATGTCTGTTTTTAGAGCTTTCGTCATCACTTTTATACGGAACTACAAACAGATCCCTTTATATAGAACTACAAACAGATCCCTTCATATGGAACTACAAACAGACCCCTTCATATGGAACTACAAACAGATCCCTTTATACAGAACCACAAACAGATCACTTTATATGATACTACAAACAGATCCCTTCATATGGAACTACAAACAGATCCCTTTATACAGAACCACAAACAGATTCCTTTATATGATACTACAAACAGATTCCTTCATATGGAACTACAAACAGATCCCTTTATACAGAACCACAAACAGATCACTTTATATGGAACTACAAACAGATCAGTTTTATACAGAACTACAAACAGATTCCTTTATATGATACTACAAACAGATCCCTTTATATGGAACTACAAACAGATCCCTTCATATGGAACTACAAACAGATCCCTTCATATGGAACTACAAACAGATCCCTTTATATGGAACTACAAACAGATCCCTTTATATGGCACTACAAACAGATCCCTTTATACAGAACCACAAACAGATCACTTTATATGGAACTACAAATAGATCCCTTCATATGGAACTACAAACAGATCCCTTTATATGGAACTACAAACAGATCCCTTTATATGGCACTACAAACAGATCCCTTTATACAGAACCACAAACAGATCCCTTTATATAGAACTACAAACAGATCCCTTCATATGGAACTACAAACAGATCCCTTCATATGGAACTACAAACAGACCCCTTCATATGGAACTACAAACAGATCCCTTCATATGGAACTACAAACAGATCCCTTTATACAGAACCACAAACAGATCACTTTATATGGAACTACAAATAGATCCCTTTATATGGAACTACAAACAGATCCCTTTATACAGAACCACAAACAGATCACTTTATATGGAACTACAAATAGATCACTTTATATGGAACTACAAACAGATCCCTTTATACAGAACCACAAACAGATTCCTTTATATGATACTACAAACAGATCCCTTCATATGGAACTACAAACAGATCCCTTTATACAGAACCACAAACAGATCACTTTATATGGAACTACAAACAGATCACTTTATATGGAACTACAAATATATCCCTTTATATGGAACTACAAACAGATCCCTTTATATGGAACTACAAACAGATCCCTTTATATAGAACTACAAATAGATCCCTTTATATGGAACTACAAACAGATCCCTTTATACAGAACCACAAACAGATCACTTTATATGGAACTACAAATAGATCACTTTATATGGAACTACAAACAGATCCCTTTATACAGAACCACAAACAGATTCCTTTATATGATACTACAAACAGATCCCTTCATATGGAACTACAAACAGATCCCTTTATACAGAACCACAAACAGATCACTTTATATGGAACTACAAACAGATCACTTTATATGGAACTACAAATATATCCCTTTATATGGAACTACAAACAGATCCCTTTATACAGAACCACAAACAGATCACTTTATACAGAACTACAAACAGATCCCTTTATATAGAACTACAAACAGATCCCTTTATATGGAACTACAAACAGATCCCTTTATATGGAACTACAAACAGATCCCTTTATATGGAACTACAAACAGATCCCTTTATACAGAACCACAAACAGATCACTTTATACAGAACTACAAACAGATCCCTTTATATGGAACTACAAACAGATCGCTTTATACAGAACCACAAACAGATCACTTTATATGGAACTACAAACAGATCCCTTTATACAGAACCACAAACAGATCACTTTATACGGAACTACAAACAGATCCCTTTATATGGAACTACAAACAGATCAGTTTTATACAGAACTACAAACAGATCCCTTTATATGGAACTACAAATAAATCACATTTATACGGAACTACAAACAGATCACTTTATATGGAACTACAAACAGATCCCTTTATATGAAACTACAAACAGATCCCTTTATATGAAACTACAAACAGATCACTTTATATGGAACTACAAACAGATCCCTTTATATGAAACTACAAACAGATCCCTTTATACATAACTACAAACAGATCACTTTATATGGAACTACAAACAGATCCCTTCATATGGAACTACAAACAGATCCCTTTATATGGAACTACAAACAGATCCCTTTAGGGCCTAAACACATGACTTAAACGAGTCTGTGATATTTAGACCAATCAAACATTTCATTTACTCTGAGGACGTCTTACGTTGTCAGGACCAGGACAGAACGGCGTCTGTGTCGAGGTCCAGCTCCTTCATGAACATGAAAAGAGAAGCAGAACAAACACATGTCGTATGGAATTGTCTGGATTAAAATATAAATGTCTCGTTTTTCTAAAAACTGTCCAGATTTAAACAACTGAATCTTTCTATACTAAACGGGAAAATCTCTTTCTGTCGTGTAATGTCCACGTTTCTCCAGAAGAGGGCGGTGTTTTACTAACACTTTTTGTTTGTGCTGAAGCTGCAGTTTCACACATTTTACAACATGAGAAGAAGAAGACCAGCTCAAACCAGACCTGGACTCTGGACTCTGGACTCTGGACTCTGGACTCTGGACTCTGGACTCTGGACTCTGGACTCTGGACTCTGGACTCTGGACTTTGGACTCTGGACTCTGGACTTTGGACTCTGGTCTGGACTCTGGACTCTGGACTCTGGACTCTGGACTCTGGACTTTGGACTTTGGACTCTGGACTCTGGACTCTGGACTTTGGACTCTGGTCTGGACTCTGGACTCTAGACTCTGGAAGACCCCCTACAGACCTGGACCATATGACCTTCGACCTCACTCTTTCCCTCCTTCCCTCCCTCCCTCCTTCACTTCCTCACTCCTTCACCCCCTCACTCCTTCCTTCACTCCTTCCCTCCTTTCCTCACTCCTTTCCTCTTTCCCTCCCTCCCTCCCTCCCTCCTTCCCTCCTCTCTTCCTCACTCCTTTCCTCCCTCACTCCTTCCCTCCCTCCCTCCTTCACTCCTTACCTCCCTCACTCCTTCCCTCCTTCCCTCCCTCCCTCCTCTCCTCCAGCCCTCCTTCCCTCCCTCACTCCCTCCCTCACTCCCTCCTTCCCTCCCTCTCTCCTTCCCTCCCTCACTCCTTCCCTCCCTCCTTCCCTCCCTCACTCCTTCCCTCCCTCCCTCC
>NW_027315768.1:35739441-35781941 GCF_026437365.1 Eucyclogobius newberryi
TCCCTCCTTCACCCCTTCACTCCTTCACTCCCTCACTCCCTCACTCCTTCCCTCCTTCACTCCTTCACTCCTGCACTTCTTCCCTCCTTCACTCCGTCACTCCTTCCCTCCTTCACCCCTTCAGTCCTTCACTCCCTCACTCCCTCATTCCTTCCCGCCTTCCCTCCCTCAATCCCTCACTCCCTCAGTGCTTCTCTCCTTCAATCCTTCACTCCCTCACTCCTTCTCTCCTTCACTCCGTCACTCTGTCACTCCCTCCCTCCTTCAGTCCTTCACTCCCTCACTCCTTCACTTATTCCCTCCTTCACTTCGTCACTCCTTCCCTCCTTCACCCCTTCACTCCTTCACTCCATCACTCCTTCTCTCCGTCACTCCTTCACTCCGTCACTCCCTCACTCCTTCACTCCTTCACTCCCTCACTCCCTCACTTCTTCCCTCCTTCACTCCTTCACTCCTTCACTTCTTCCCTCCTTCACTCCGTCACTCCTTCCCTCTTTCACTCCTTCACTCTTTCACTCCTTCACTCCCTCACTCCCTCACTCCCTCACTCCTTCACTCCTTGACTCCCTCACTCCCTCTCTCCTTCACTCCCTCACTCCCTCCCTCATTCACTCCTTCACTCCCTAACTCCTTCCCTCCTTCACTCCTTCACTCCTTCACTCCTTCACTCCGTCACTCCGTCACTCCCTCCCTCCTTCACGCCGTCACTCCTTCCCTCCTTCACCCCTTCACTCCCTCACTCCCTCCTTGCTTCCCTCCCTCACTCCCCCACTCCCTCACTGCTTCTCTCCTTCACTCCTTCACTCCCTCACTCCCTCATTCCCTCACTCCTTCACTCCTTCACTCCCTCACTCCTTCACTCCCTCACTCCCTCACTCCTTCACTCCCTCACTCCTTCACTCCCTCACTCCTTCACTCCCTCACTCCTTAACTCCCTCACTCCCTCACTCCTTAACTCCTTTACTCCTTCACTCCCTCACTCCTTCAATCCCTCACTCCCTCACTCCCTCACTCCTTCACTCCTTCACTCCGTCACTCACTCCTTCACTCCTTCACTCCCTCACTCACTCACTTCTTCCCTCCTTCACTCCTTCACTAATTCACTTCTTCCCTCCGTCACTCCTTCCCTCCTTCACTCCGTCACTCCCTCACTCCTTCCCTCCTTCACTCCCTCACTCCCTAACTCCTTCACTCCTTGACTCCATCACTCCCTCACTCCCTCTCTCCTTCACTCCCTCAGTCCTTCACTCCCTAACTCCCTCACTCCTTCACTCCTTCACTCCCTCACTCCCTCACTCCTTCACTCCCTCACTCCCTCACTCCTTCACTCCCTCACTCCTTCACTCCCTCACTCCTTCACTCCCTCACTCCCTCACTCCTTCTCTCCCTCACTCCCTCAATCCTTCACTCCCTCACTCCTTCACTCCCTCACTCCTTAACTCCCTCACTCCCTCACTCCTTAACTCCTTTACTCCTTCACTCCCTCACTCCTTCAATCCCTCACTCCCTCACTCCTTCACTCCTTCACTCCTTCACTCCCTCACTCCTTCACTCCCTCACTCCCTCACTCCTTCTCTCCCTCACTGCCTCACTCCTTCACTCCCTCACTTCTTCACTCCGTCACTCCTTCCCTCCTTCACCCCTTCACTCCCTCACTCCCTCACTCCCTCACTCCTTCACTCCTTCCTTCCTTCCCTCCTTCACTCCCTCACTCCTTCTCTCCGTCACTCCTTCACTCCGTCACTACCTCACTCCTTCACTCCTTCACTCCCTCACTCACTCACTTCTTCCCTACTTCACTCCTTCACTCCTTCCCTCCTCCCCTCCCTCATTCCCTCACTCCCTCACTCCTTCTCTCCGTCACTCCTTCACTCCCTCACTCCCTCACTCCTTCACTCCCTCACTCCTTCACTCCCTCACTCCTTCACTCCCTCACTCCTTAACTCCCTCACTCCCTCACTCCTTAACTCCTTTACTCCTTCACTCCCTCACTCCTTCAATCCCTCACTCCCTCACTCCCTCACTCCTTCACTCCTTCACTCCGTCACTCACTCCTTCACTCCTTCACTCCCTCACTCACTCACTTCTTCCCTCCTTCACTCCTTCACTAATTCACTTCTTCCCTCCGTCACTCCTTCCCTCCTTCACTCCGTCACTCCCTCACTCCTTCCCTCCTTCACTCCCTCACTCCCTAACTCCTTCACTCCTTGACTCCATCACTCCCTCACTCCCTCTCTCCTTCACTCCCTCAGTCCTTCACTCCCTAACTCCCTCACTCCTTCACTCCTTCACTCCCTCACTCCCTCACTCCTTCACTCCCTCACTCCCTCACTCCTTCACTCCCTCACTCCTTCACTCCCTCACTCCTTCACTCCCTCACTCCCTCACTCCTTCTCTCCCTCACTCCCTCACTCCTTCACTCCCTCACTCCTTCACTCCCTCACTCCTTAACTCCCTCACTCCCTCACTCCTTAACTCCTTTACTCCTTCACTCCCTCACTCCTTCAATCCCTCACTCCCTCACTCCTTCACTCCTTCACTCCTTCACTCCCTCACTCCTTCACTCCCTCACTCCCTCACTCCTTCTCTCCCTCACTGCCTCACTCCTTCACTCCCTCACTTCTTCACTCCGTCACTCCTTCCCTCCTTCACCCCTTCACTCCCTCACTCCCTCACTCCCTCACTCCTTCACTCCTTCCTTCCTTCCCTCCTTCACTCCCTCACTCCTTCTCTCCGTCACTCCTTCACTCCGTCACTACCTCACTCCTTCACTCCTTCACTCCCTCACTCACTCACTTCTTCCCTACTTCACTCCTTCACTCCTTCCCTCCTCCCCTCCCTCATTCCCTCACTCCCTCACTCCTTCTCTCCGTCACTCCTTCACTCAGTCACTCCCTCACTCCTTCACTCCTTCACTCCCTCACTCCCTCACTCCCTCACTTCTTCCCTCCTTCACTCCTTCACTCTTTCACTTCTTCCCTCCTTCACTCCGTCACTCCTTCCCTCTTTCACTCCTTCACTCTTTCACTCCTTCACTCCCTCACTCCCTCACTCTTTCACTCCTTGACTCCCTCACTCCCTCTCTCATTCACTCCCTCACTCCTTCACTCCCTCACTCCTTAACTCCTTCACTCCCTCACTCCCTCACTCCTTCACTCCCTCACTCCCTCACTCCTTCACTCCTTCACTCCCTCAATCCCTCACTTCCTCACTCCTTCACTCTTTCACTCCCTCACTCCCTCACTCCTTCACTCCCTCACTCCTTCACTCCTTCACTCTCTCACTCCCTCACTCCTTCACTCCCTCACTCCTTCTCTCCCTCACTTCCTCACTCCTTCACTCCCTCACTCCTTCACTCCCTCACTCCCTCACTCCTTCACTCCTTTACTCCTTCACTCCCTCACTCCTTAACTCCCTCACTCCCTCACTCCTTAACTCCTTTACTCCTTTACTCCCTCACTCCTTCAATCCCTCACTCCCTCACTCCTTCACTCCTTCACTCCCTCACTCCTTCACTCCTTCACTCCTTTACTCCCTCACTCCCTCACTCCTTCACTCACTCCTTCACTCCCTCACTCCTTCACTCCTTCACTCCCTCACTCCTTCACTCCCTCACTCTCTCACTCCTTCACTCCCTCACTCCTTCACTCCCTCACTCCTTCATTCCCTCACTCCCTCACTCCTTCACTCCTTCACTCCCTCACTCCCTCACTCCTTCACTCCCTCACTCCTTCCCTCCTTCACTCCCTCACTCCCTCATTCCTTCACTCCTTCACTCCCTCAATCCCTCACTCCTTCACGCCTTCACTCCTTCCCTCCTTCCCTCCCTCACTCCCTCACTCCTTCTCTTCTTCACTCCCTCACTTCTTCACTCCTTCACTCCTTCCCTCCCTCACTCCCTCACTCCTTCTCTCCGTCACTCCTTCACTCCGTCACTCCCTCACTCCTTCACTCCTTCACTCCTTCACTCCCTCACTTCTTCACTCCTTCACTCCTTCCCTCCCTCACTCCCTCACTCCTTCTCTCCGTCACTCCTTCACTCCGTCACTCCCTCACTCCTTCACTCCTTCCCTCCTCCCCTCCCTCACTCCCTCACTCCCTCACTCCTTCTCTCCGTCACTCCTTCACTCCGTCACTCCCTCACTCCTTCACTCCTTCACTCCCTCACCCCCTCACTTCTTCCCTCCTTCACTCCTTCACTTCGTCCCTCCTTCACTCCGTCACTCCCTCACTCCTTCCCTCCTTCACTCCCTCACTCCCTAACTCCTTCACTCCTTGACTCCCTCACTCCCTCTCTCCTCCACTCCCTCAATCCTTCACTCCCTAACTCCCTCACTCCTTCACTCCCTCACTCCCTCCACTCCCTCACTCCCTCACTCCTTCACTCCCTCACTTCCTCACTCCTTCACTCCTTCACTCCCTCACTCCTTCTCTCCTTCACTCCGTCACTCCCTCACTCTTTCACTCCTTCACTCTGTCACTCCCTCACTCCTTCCCTCCTTCCCTCCCTCACTCGTTCTCTCCTTCACTCCGTCACTCCGTCAATCCCTCCCTCCTTCACTCCTTCACTCCTTCACTCCCTCACTCCCTCACTCCTTCCCTCCTTCACTCCTTCACTTCTTCCCTCCTTCACTCAGTCACTACTTCCCTCCTTCCCTCCTTCACTTCGTCACTCCTTCCCTCCTTCACCCCTTCACTCCCTCACTCCTTCACTCCTTCACTCCCTCACTCCCTCACTCCTTCTCTCCCTCACTCCTTTCTCCTTCACTCCCTCACTCCCTCACTCCTTCACTCCTTGACTCCCTCACTCCCTCACTCCCTTTCTCCTTCACTCCCTCAGTCCTTCACTCCCTAACTCCCTCACTCCTTCACTCCTTCACTCCCTCACTCCCTCACTCCTTCACTCCCTCGCTCCCTCACTCCTTCACTCCCTCACTCCCTCATTCCTTCACTCCTTAACTCCCTCACTCCTTCCCTTTTTCACCCCTTCACTCCCTCATTCCCTCACTCCTTCACTCCTTCACTCCCTCACTCCCTCACTCCTTCACTCCCTCACTCCTTCACTCCCTCACTCACTCACTCCTTCCCTCCTTCACTCCCTCACTCCCTAACTCCCTCACTCCTTCACTCCTTCACTCCTCACTCCCTCACTCCCTCACTCCTTCACTCCGTCATTCCTTCCCTCCTTCACTCCTTCCCTCCTTCACTCTTTCACTCCCTCACTCCCTCACACCTTCACTCCTTGACTCCCTCACTCCCTCTCTCATTCACTCCCTCACTCCTTCACTCCCTCACTCCCTCACTCCTTCACTCCTTCACTCCCTCACTCCTTCACTCCCTCACTCCCTCACTCCTTCACTCCTTCACTCCCTTAATCCCTCACTTCCTCACTCCTTCACTCTTTCACTCTTTCACTCCCTCACTCCTTCACTCCCTCACTCCTTCACTCCCTCACTCCCTCACTCCTTCACTCCTTTACTCCTTTACTCCTTCACTCCCTCACTCCTCAACTCCCTCACTCCCTCACTCCTTAACTCCTTTACTCCTTCACTCCCTCACTCCTTCAATCCCTCACTCCCTCACTCCCTCACTCCTTCACTCCTTCACTCCCTCACTCCTTCACTTCTTCACTCCTTTACTCCCTCACTCCCTCACTCCCTAGCTCCCTCACTCCTTCACTCACTCCTTCACTCCCTCACTCCTTCACTTCTTCACTCCCTCACTCCTTCACTCCCTCACTCTCTCACTCCTTCACTCCCTCACTCCTTCACTCCCTCACTCCTTCATTCCCTCACTCCCTCACTCCTTCACTCCCTCACTCCATCACTCCTTCACTCCCTCACTCCTTCCCTCCTTCACTCCCTCACTCCCTCATTCCTTCACTCCTTCACTCCCTCACTCCCTCACTCCTTCACTCCTTCACTCCTTCACTCCTTCCCTCCCTCACTCCCTCACTCCTTCCCTTCTTCACTCCCTCACTTCTTCACTCCTTCACTCCTTCCCTCCCTCACTCCCTCACTCCTTCTCTCCGTCACTCCTTCACTCCCTCACTCCCTCATTCCTTCACTCCTCACTCCATCACTCCCTCACTCCTTCACTACTTGACTCCCTCACTCCCTCACTCCCTCTCTCCTTCACTCCCTCACTCCTTCACTCCCTCACTCCTTCACTCCCTCACTGCTTCACTCCCTCGCTCCCTCACTCCTTCACCCCTTCACTCCCTCACTTCCTCACTCCGTCACTCCCTCACTCCTTCACTCCTTCACTCTGTCACTCCCTCACTCCTTCCCTCCCTCACTCCCTCACTCCTTCTCTCCTTCACTCCGTCACTCCGTCACTCTGTCACTCCCTCAATCCCTTACTCCTTCTCTCCTTCACTCCGTCACTCTGTCACTCCCTCCCTCCTTCACTCCTCCACTCTTCCCCTCCCTCACTCCTTCCCTCCTTCAATCCTTCACTCCTTCACTTCTTCCCTCCTTCACTTCGTCACTCCTTCCCTCCTTCACCCCTTCACTCCCTCACTCCCTCACTCCTTCACTCCTTCCCTCCTCCCCTCCCTCACTCCCTCACTCCCTCACTCCTTCTCTCCGTCACTCCTTCACTCCGTCACTCCCTCACTCCTTCACTCCTTCACTCCCTCACTCCCTCACTTCTTCCCTCCTTCACTCCTTCACTTCGTCCCTCCTTCACTCCGTCATTCCTTCCCTCCTTCACTCCTTCCCTCCATCACTCTTTCACTCCCTCACTCCCTCACACCTTCACTCCTTGACTCCCTCACTCCCTCTCTCATTCACTCCCTCACTCCTTCACACCCTCACTCCTTCACTCCTTCACTCCCTCACTCCCTCACTCCTTCACTCCCTCACTCCTTCACTCCCTTAATCCCTCACTTTCTCACTCCTTCACTCTTTCACTCCCTCACTCCTTCACTCCCTCACTCCTTCACTCCCTCACTCCCTCACTCCTTCACTCCCTCACTCCCTCACTCCTTCACTCCTTTACTCCTTCACTCCCTCACTCCTTAACTCCCTCACTCCCTCACTCCTTAACTCCTTTACTCCTTCACTCCCTCACTCCTTCAATCCCTCACTCCCTCACTCCCTCACTCCCTCACTCCTTCTCTCCGTCACTCCTTCACTCCGTCACTCCCTCACTCCTTCACTCCTTCACTCCCTCACTCCCTCACTTCTTCCCTCCTTCACTCCTTCACTTCGTCCCTCCTTCACTCCGTCATTCCTTCCCTCCTTCACTCCTTCCCTCCTTCACTCTTTCACTCCCTCACTCCCTCACACCTTCACTCCTTGACTCCCTCAATCCCTCTCTCATTCACTCCCTCACTCCTTCACACCCTCACTCCTTCACTCCTTCACTCCCTCACTCCCTCACTCCTTCACTCCCTCACTCCCTCACTTCTTCACTCCCTTAATCCCTCACTTTCTCACTCCTTCACTCTTTCACTCCCTCACTCCTTCACTCCCTCACTCCTTCACTCCTTCACTCCCTCACTCCCTCACTCCTTCACTCCCTCACTCCTTCACTCCCTCACTCCCTCACTCCTTCACTCCTTTACTCCTTCACTCCCTCACTCCTTAACTCCCTCACTCCCTCACTCCTTAACTCCTTTACTCCTTCACTCCCTCACTCCTTCAATCCCTCACTCCCTCACTCCCTCACTCCTTCACTCCTTCACTCCCTCACTCCTTCACTCCTTCACTCCTTTACTCCCTCACTCCCTCACTCCCTAACTCCCTCACTCCTTCACTCACTCCTTCACTCCCTCACTCCTTCACTTCTTCACTCCCTCACTCATTCACTCCCTCACTCTCTCACTCCTTCACTCCCTCACTCCTTCACTCCCTCACTCCTTCATTCCCTCACTCCCTCACTCCTTCACTCCCTCACTCCATCACTCCTTCACTCCCTCACTCCTTCCCTCCTTCACTCCCTCACTCCCTCATTACTTCACTCCTTCACTCCCTCACTCCCTCACTCCTTCACTCCTTCACTCCTTCCCTCCTTCCCTCCCTCACCCCTCACTCCTTCCCTTCTTCACTCCCTCACTTCTTCACTCCTTCACTCCTTCCCTCCCTCACTCCCTCACTCCTTCTCTCCGTCACTCATTCACTCCCTCATTCCTTCACTCCTCACTCCCTCACTCCCTCACTCCTTCACTCCGTCATTCCTTCCCTCCTTCACTCCTTCCCTCCTTCACTCTTTCACTCCCTCACTCCCTCACACCTTCACTCCTTGACTCCCTCACTCCCTCTCTCATTCACTCCCTCACTCCTTCACTCCCTCACTCCTTCACTCCTTCACTCCCTCACTCCTTCACTCCCTCACTCCCTCACTCCTTCACTCCTTCACTCCCTTAATCCCTCACTTCCTCACTCCTTCACTCTTTCACTCCCTCACTCCTTCACTCCCTCACTCCTTCACTCCTTCACTCCCTCACTCCCTCACTCCTTCACTCCCTCACTCCTTCACTCCCTCACTCCCTCACTCCTTCACTCCTTTACTCCTTCACTCCCTCACTCCTTAACTCCCTCACTCCCTCACTCCTTAACTCCTTTACTCCTTCACTCCCTCACTCCTTCAATCCCTCACTCCCTCACTCCCTCACTCCTTCACTCCTTCACTCCCTCACTCCTTCACTCCTTCACTCCTTTACTCCCTCACTCCCTCACTCCCTAACTCCCTCACTCCTTCACTCACTCCTTCACTCCCTCACTCCTTCACTTCTTCACTCCCTCACTCCTTCACTCCCTCACTCTCTCACTCCTTCACTCCCTCACTCCTTCACTCCCTCACTCCTTCATTCCCTCACTCCCTCACTCCTTCACTCCCTCACTCCATCACTCCTTCACTCCCTCACTCCTTCCCTCATTCACTCCCTCACTCCCTCATTCCTTCACTCCTTCACTCCCTCACTCCCTCACTCCTTCACTCCTTCACTCCTTCCGTCCTTCCCTCCCTCACTCCCTCACTCCTTCCCTTCTTCACTCCCTCACTTCTTCACTCCTTCACTCCTTCCCTCCCTCACTCCCTCACTCCTTCTCTCCGTCACTCCTTCACTCCCTCACTCCCTCACTCCTTCCCTTCTTCACTCCCTCACTTCTTCACTCCTTCACTCCTTCCCTCCCTCACTCCCTCACTCCTTCTCTCCGTTACTCCTTCACTCCCTCACTCCCTCATTCCTTCACTCCTCACTCCCTCACTCCCTCACTGCTTCACTCCCTCGCTCCCTCACTCCTTCACCCCTTCACTCCCTCACTTCCTCACTCCGTCACTCCCTCACTCCTTCACTCCTTCACTCTGTCACTCCCTCACTCCTTCCCTCCCTCACTCCCTCACTCCTTCTCTCCTTCACTCCGTCACTCCGTCACTCCCTCCCTCCTTCACTCCTTCACTCTGTCACTCCCTCCCTCCTTCACTCCGTCACTCCTTCCCTCCTTCACCCCTTCACTCCTTCACTCCCTCACTCCCTCCCTCCTTCCCTCCCTCACTCCCTCACTCCCTCACTGCTTCTCTCCTTCACTCCTTCACTCCCTCACTCCCTCACTCCCTCACTCCCTCACTCCTTCTCTCCTTCACTCCCTCACTCCCTCACTCCTTCACTCCCTCACTCCTTCACTCCTCACTCCCTCACTACTTCTCTCCCTCACTCCCTCACTCCTTCACTCCCTCACTCCATCACTCCTTCACTCCCTCACTCCTTCCCTCCTTCACTCCCTCACTCCCTCATTCCTTCACTCCTTCACTCCCTCACTCCCTCACTCCTTCACTCCTTCACTCCTTCCCTCCTTCCCTCCCTCACTCCCTCACTCCTTCCCTTCTTCACTCCCTCACTTCTTCACTCCTTCACTCCTTCCCTCCCTCACTCCCTCACTCCTTCTCTCCGTCACTCCTTCACTCCCTCACTCCCTCATTCCTTCACTCCTCACTCCCTCACTCCCTCACTCCCTCACTCCTTCTCTCCTTGACTCCCTCACTCCCTCACTCCCTCTCTCCTTCACTCCCTCACTCCTTCACTCCCTCACTCCTTCACTCCCTCACTCCCTCACTCCCTCACTGCTTCACTCCCTCGCTCCCTCACTCCTTCACCCCTTCACTCCCTCAATTCCTCACTCCGTCACTCCCTCACTCCTTCACTCCTTCACTCTGTCACTCCCTCACTCCTTCCCTCCCTCACTCCCTCACTCCTTCTCTCCTTCACTCCGTCACTCCGTCACTCCCTCCCTCCTTCACTCCTTCACTCTGTCACTCCCTCCTTCACTCCGTCACTCCTTCCCTCCTTCACCCCTTCACTCCTTCACTCCCTCACTCCCTCCCTCCTTCCCTCCCTCACTCCCTCACTCCCTCACTGCTTCTCTCCTTCACTCCTTCACTCCTTCACTCCCTCACTCCTTCAATCCCTCACTCCCTCACTCCCTCACTCCTTCACTCCTTCACTCCCTCACTCCTTCACTCCTTCACTCCTTTACTCCCTCACTCCCTCACTCCCTAACTCCCTCACTCCTTCACTCACTCCTTCACTCCCTCACTCCTTCACTTCTTCACTCCCTCACTCCTTCACTCCCTCACTCTCTCACTCCTTCACTCCCTCACTCCTTCACTCCCTCACTCCTTCATTCCCTCACTCCCTCACTCCTTCACTCCCTCACTCCATCACTCCTTCACTCCCTCACTCCTTCCCTCATTCACTCCCTCACTCCCTCATTCCTTCACTCCTTCACTCCCTCACTCCTTCACTCCTTCACTCCTTCCCTCCTTCCCTCCCTCACTCCCTCACTCCTTCCCTTCTTCACTCCCTCACTTCTTCACTCCTTCACTCCTTCCCTCCCTCACTCCCTCACTCCTTCTCTCCGTCACTCCTTCACTCCCTCACTCCCTCATTCCTTCACTCCTCACTCCGTCACTCCCTCACTGCTTCACTCCCTCGCTCCCTCACTCCTTCACCCCTTCACTCCCTCACTTCCTCACTACGTCACTCCCTCACTCCTTCACTCCTTCACTCTGTCACTCCCTCACTCCTTCCCTCCCTCACTCCCTCACTCCTTCTCTCCTTCACTCCGTCACTCCGTCACTCCCTCCCTCCTTCACTCCTTCACTCTGTCACTCCCTCCCTCCTTCACTCCGTCACTCCTTCCCTCCTTCACCCCTTCACTCCTTCACTCCCTCACTCCCTCCCTCCTTCCCTCCCTCACTCCCTCACTCCCTCACTGCTTCTCTCCTTCACTCCTTCACTCCCTCACTCCCTCACTCCCTCACTCCCTCACTCCTTCACTCCCTCACTCCATCACTCCTTCACTCCCTCACTCCTTCCCTCCTTCACTCCCTCACTCCCTCATTCCTTCACTCCTTCACTCCCTCACTCCCTCACTCCTTCACTCCTTCACTCCTTCCCTCCTTCCCTCCCTCACTCCCTCACTCCTTCCCTTCTTCACTCCCTCACTTCTTCACTCCTTCACTCCTTCCCTCCCTCACTCCCTCACTCCTTCTCTCCGTCACTCCTTCACTCCCTCACTCCCTCATTCCTTCACTCCTCACTCCCTCACTCCCTCACTCCTTCACTCCTTGACTCCCTCACTCCCTCACTCCCTCTCTCCTTCACTCCCTCACTCCTTCACTCCCTCACTCCTTCACTCCCTCACTCCCTCACTCCCTCACTGCTTCACTCCCTCGCTCCCTCACTCCTTCACCCCTTCACTCCCTCAATTCCTCACTCCGTCACTCCCTCACTCCTTCACTCCTTCACTCTGTCACTCCCTCACTCCTTCCCTCCTTCACTCCGTCACTCCGTCACTCCCTCCCTCCTTCACTCCTTCACTCTGTCACTCCCTCCTTCACTCCGTCACTCCTTCCCTCCTTCACCCCTTCACTCCTTCACTCCCTCACTCCCTCCCTCCTTCCCTCCCTCACTCCCTCACTCCCTCACTGCTTCTCTCCTTCACTCCTTCACTCCCTCACTCCCTCACTCCCTCACTCCCTCACTCCTTCTCTCCTTCACTCCCTCACTCCCTCACTCCTTCACTCCCTCACTCCTTCACTCCTCACTCCCTCACTCCTTCTCTCCTTCACTCTGTCACTCCCTCAATCCCTCACTCTTTCTCTCCTTCACTCCCTCACTCCCCCACTCCCTCAATCCCTCACTCCTTCTCTCCTTCACTCCCTCACTCCCTCACTCCTTCACTCCCTCACTCCTTCACTCCTCACTCCCTCTCTCCTTCACCCCTTCACTCTGTCACTCCTTCACTCCGTCACTACTTCCCTCCTTCACCCCTTCACTCCATCACTCCCTCACTCCCTCACCTTCCCTTCTTAACTCCCTCAATCCCTCACTCCCTCAGTGCTTCTCTCCTTCACTCCTTCACTCCCTCACTCCCTCACTCCTTCTCTCCTTCACTCCCTCACTCCTTCACTCCTTCCCTCCTCCCCTCCCTCACTCCCTCACTCCCTCACTCCATCTCTCCATCACTCCTTCACTCCGTCACTCCCTCACTCCTTCACTCCTTCACTCCCTCACTCCCTCACTCCCTCACTTCTTCCCTCCTTCACTCCTTCACTCCTTCACTTCTTCCCTCCTTCACTCCGTCACTCCTTCACTCCTTCACTCCTTCACTCTGTCACTCCCTCAATCCCTTACTCCTTCTCTCCTTCACTCCGTCACTCTGTCACTCCCTCCTTCACTCCTCCACTCTTCCCCTCCCTCACTCCTTCCCTCCTTCAATCCTTCACTCCTTCACTTCTTCCCTCCTTCACTTCGTCACTCCTTCCCTCCTTCACCCCTTCACTCCCTCACTCCCTGACTCCTTCACTCCTTCCCTCCTCCCCTCCCTCACTCCCTCACTCCCTCACTCCTTCTCTCCGTCACTCCTTCACTCCGTCACTCCCTCACTCCTTCACTCCTTCACTCCCTCACTCCCTCACTTCTTCCTTCCTTCACTCCTTCACTTCGTCCCTCCTTCACTCCGTCATTCCTTCCCTCCTTCACTCCTTCCCTCCTTCACTCTTTCACTCCCTCACTCCCTCACACCTTCACTCCTTGACTCCCTCACTCCCTCTCTCATTCACTCCCTCACTCCTTCACACCCTCACTCCTTCACTCCTTCACTCCCTCACTCCCTCACTCCTTCACTCCCTCACTCCCTCACTCCTTCACTCCTTCACTCCCTTAATCCCTCACTTTCTCACTCCTTCACTCTTTCACTCCCTCACTCCTTCACTCCCTCACTCCTTCACTCCTTCACTCCCTCACTCCCTCACTCCTTCACTCCCTCACTCCTTCACTCCCTCCCTCCTTCACTCCGTCACTCCTTCCCTCCTTCACCCCTTCACTCCTTCACTCCTTCCCTCCTTCCCTCCCTCACTCCCTCACTCCCTCACTGCTTCTCTCCTTCACTCCTTCACTACCTCACTCCCTCACTCCCTCACTCCTTCTCTCCTTCACTCCCTCACTCCCTCACTCCTTCACTCCCTCACTCCTTCACTCCTTCACTCCTCACTCCCTCACTCCTTCTCTCCCTCACTCCCTCACTCCTTCACTCCCTCACTCCATCACTCCTTCATTCCCTCACTCCTTCCCTCCTTCACTCCCTCACTCCCTCATTCCTTCACTCCTTCACTCCCTCACTCCCTCACTCCTTCACTCCTTCACTCCTTCCCTCCTTCCCTCCCTCACTCCCTCACTCCTTCCCTTCTTCACTCCCTCACTTCTTCACTCCTTCACTCCTTCCCTCCCTCACTCCCTCACTCCTTCTCTCCGTCACTCCTTCACTCCCTCACTCCCTCATTCCTTCACTCCTCACTCCCTCACTCCCTCACTCCTTCACTCCTTGACTCCCTCACTCCCTCACTCCCTCTCTCCTTCACTCCCTCACTCCTTCACCCCTTCACTCCCTCACTTCCTCACTCCGTCACTCCCTCACTCCTTCCCTCCCTCAGTCCCTCACTCCTTCTCTCCTTCACTCCGTCACTCCTTCACTCCCTCCCTCCTTCACTCCTTCACTCTGTCACTCCCTCCCTCCTTCACTCCGTCACTCCTTCCCTCCTTCACCCTTCACTCCTTCACTCTCCCTCACTCCCTCTTCCCTCCCTCACTCCCTCACTCCCTCACTGCTTCTCTCCTTCACTCCTTCACTCCCTCACTCCCTCACTCCCTCACTCCTTCTCTCCTTCACTCCCTCACTCCCTCACTCCTTCACTCCCTCACTCCTTCACTCCTCACTCCCTCACTCCTTCTCTCCCTCACTCCCTCACTCCTTCACTCCCTCACTCCTTCACTCCCTCACTCCTTAACTCCCTCACTCCCTCACTCCTTAACTCCTTTACTCCTTCACTCCCTCACTCCTTCAATCCCTCACTCCCTCACTCCCTCACTCCTTCACTCCTTCACTCCTTCACTCCCTCACTCCTTCACTCCTTCACTCCTTTACTCCCTAACTCCCTAACTCCCTCAATCCTTCACTCACTCCTTCACTCCCTCACTCCTTCAATCCTTCACTTCTTCACTCCGTCACTCCTTCCCTCGTTCACCCCTTCACTCCCTCACTCCCTCACTCCTTCCCTCCTTCACTCCCTCACTCCTTCACTCCTTCCCTCCTTCCCTCCTTTACTCCCTCACTCCTTCTCTCCGTCACTCCTTCACTCCGTCACTCCCTCACTCCCTCACTCCTTCACTCCTTCACTCCCTCACTCACTCACTTCATCCCTCCTTCACTCCTTCACTTCTTCCCTCCGTCACTCCTTCCCTCCTTCACTCCGTCACTCCCTCACTCCTTCCCTCCTTCAATCCCTCACTCCCTCACTCCTTCACTCCTTGACTCCCTCACTCCCTCTCTCCTTCACTCCCTCAGTCCTTCACTCCCTAACTCCCTCACTCCTTCACTCCCTCACTCCTTCACTCCTTCACTCTGTCACTCCCTCACTCCTTCCCTCCCTCACTCCCTCACTCCTCTCCTTCACTCCGTCACTCCGTCACTCCCTCCCTCCTTCACTCCTTGACTCTGTCACTCCCTCCCTCCTTCACTCCTCCACTCCTTCCCTCCTTCACCCCTTCACTCCTTCACTCCCTCACTCCCTCCCTCCTTCCCTCCCTCACTCCCTCACTGCTTCTCTCCTTCACTCCTTCACTCCCTCACTCCCTCACTCCCTCACTCCCTCACTCCTTCTCTCCTTCACTCCCTCACTCCCTCACTCCTTCACTCCCTCACTCCTTCACTCCTCACTCCCTCACTCCTTCTCTCCCTCACTCCCTCACTCCTTCACTCCCTCACTCCTTCACTCCCTCACTCCTTAACTCCCTCACTCCCTCACTCCTTAACTCCTTTACTCCTTCACTCCCTCACTCCTTCAATCCCTCACTCCCTCACTCCCTCACTCCTTCACTCCTTCACTCCTTCACTCCCTCACTCCTTCACTCCTTCACTCCTTTACTCCCTAACTCCCTAACTCCCTCAATCCTTCACTAACTCCTTCACTCCCTCACTCCTTCAATCCTTCACTTCTTCACTCCGTCACTCCTTCCCTCCTTCACCCCTTCACTCCCTCACTCCCTCACTCCTTCCCTCCTTCACTCCCTCACTCCTTCACTCCTTCCCTCCTTCCCTCCTTCACTCCCTCACTCCTTCTCTCCGTCACTCCTTCACTCCGTCACTCCCTCACTCCTTCACTCCTTCACTCCCTCACTCACTCACTTCATCCCTCCTTCACTCCTTCACTTCTTCCCTCCGTCACTCCTTCCCTCCTTCACTCCGTCACTCCCTCACTCCTTCCCTCCTTCAATCCCTCACTCCCTCACTCCTTCACTCCTTGACTCCCTCACTCCCTCTCTCCTTCACTCCCTAAGTCCTTCACTCCCTAACTCCCTCACTCCTTCACTCCCTCACTCCCTCACTACCTCACCCTTTCACTCCCTCACTCCCTTACTCCTTCACTCCCTCCCTTCCTCACTCCTTCACTCCTTCACTCCCTCACTCGATCACTCCTTCTCTCCTTCACTCCGTTACTCCCTCACTCTTTCACTCCTTCACTCCCTCACTCCCTCACTCCTTCCCTCCTTCCCTCCCTCAATCCCTCAGTGCTTCTCTCCTTCACTCCTTCACTCCCTCACTAACTCACTCCTTCTCTCCTTCACTCCTTCACTCCGTCACTCCGTCACTCCCTCACTCCTTCTCTCCTTAACTCCTTCACTCTGTCACTCCTTCAATCCCTCACTCCTTCTCTCCTTCACTCCGTCACGCTGTCACTCCCTCCCTCCTTCACTCCTTCACTCTTCCCCTCCCTCACTCCTTCCCTCCTTCCCTCCTTCACCCCTTCACTCCCTCACTCCCTCACTCCTTCACTCCCTCACTCCCTCACTCCTTCTCTCCCTCACTCCCTCACTCCTTCACTCCTTCACTTCTTCACTCCCTCACTCCCTCACTCCCTCACTGCTTCTCTCCTTCACTCCTTCACTCCCTCACTCCCTCACTCCCTCACTCCTTCTCTCCTTCACTCCCTCACTCCCTCACTCCTTCACTCCCTCATTCCTTCACTCCTTCACTCCCTCACTCCTTCACTCCTCACTCCCTCACTCCTTCTCTCCCTCACTCCCTCACTCCTTCACTCCCTCACTCCTTCACTCCCTCACTCCTTAACTCCCTCACTCCCTCACTCCTTAACTCCTTAACTCTTTCACTCCCTCACTCCTTCAATCCCTCACTCCCTCACTCCCTCAATCCTTCACTCCTTCACTCCTTCACTCCCTCACTTCTTCACTCCTTCACTCCTTTACTCCCTAACTCCCTAACTCCCTCAATCCTCCTTCCCTCCTTCACCCCTTCACTCCCTCACTCCCTCACTCCTTCCCTCCTTCACTCCTTCACTCCTTCCCTCCTTCCCTCCTTCACTCCCTCACTCCTTCTCTCCGTCACTCCTTCACTCCGTCACTCCCTCACTCCTTCACTCCTTCACTCCCTCACTCACTCACTTCATCCCTCCTTCACTCCTTCACTTCTTCCCTCCGTCACTCCTTCCCTCCTTCACTCCGCCACTCCCTCACTCCTTCCCTCCTTCACTCCCTCACTCCCTCACTCCTTCACTCCTTGACTCCCTCACTCCCTCACTCCCTCTCTCCTTCACTCCCTCAGTCCTTCACTCCCTAACTCCCTCACTCCTTCACTCCCTCACTCCCTCACTCCCTCACCCTTTCACTCCCTCACTCCCTTACTCCTTCACTCCTTAACTCCTTAACTCCCTCACTCCCTCACTCCTTCACTCCTTCACTTCTTCACTCCCTCACTCCTTCCCTCCCTCACTCCTTCTCTCCTTCACTCCTTCACTCCCTCACTCCCTCACTCCTTCCCTCCTTCACTCCTTCACTTCTTCCCTCCTTCACTCCGTCACTACTTCCCTCCTTCACCCCGTCATTCCTTCACTCCCTCACTCTCTCACTCCTTCCCTCCTTCACTCCCTCACTCCCTCACTCCTTCACTCCTTCACTCCTTCACTCCGTTACTCCGTCACTCCCTCACTCCTTCTCTCCTTAACTCCTTCACTCTGTCACTCCTTCAATCCCTCACTCCGTCACTCTGTCACTCCCTCCCTCCTTCACTCCTTCACTCTTCCCCTCCCTCACTCCTTCCCTCCTTCCCTCCTTCACCCCTTCACTCCCTCACTCCTTCACTCCCTCACTCCCTCACTCCTTCACTCCCTCACTCCCTCACTCACTCACTCCCTCACTCCTTCACTCCTTCACTTCTTCACTCCCTCACTCCTTCACTCCCTCACTCTCTCACTCCTTCACTCCCTCACTCCTTCACTCCCTCACTCCTTCATTCCCTCACTTCCTCACTCCTTCACTCCCTCACTCCTTCACTCCCTCACTCCTTCCCTCCTTCACTCCTTCACTCCCTCACTTCTTCACTCCCTAACTCCCTCACTCCTTCACTCCCTCACTCCCTCACTCCCTCACTCCTTCACTCCCTCACTCCCTCACTCCTTCCCTCCTTCGATCCTTCACTCCCTCACTCCCTCACTCCTTCACTCTCTCACTCCTTCACTCCCTCACTCCCTCACTCCTTCACTCCTTCACTCCCTCACTCCCTCACTCCTTCACTCCCTCACTCCTTCACTCCCTCACTCCTTCACTCCCTCACTCACTCACTCCTTCCCTCCTTCACTCCCTCACTCCCTAACTCCCTCACTCCTTCACTCCTTCACTCCCTCACTCCCTCACTCCTTCACTCCCTCACTCCTTCACTCCCTCACTCCCTCACTCCTTCCCTCCTTCACTCCCTCACTCCCTCACTCCTTCACTCCCTCACTCCTTCACTCCCTCACTCCTTCACTCCCTAACTCCCTCATTCCTTCACTCCTTCACTCCCTCACTTCCTCACTCCTACACTCCTTCACTCCTTCCCTCCTTCCCTCCATCACTCCCTCACTCCTTTCCTTGTTCACTCCCTCCTCCTTCACTCCTTCACTCCTTCACTCCCTCACTCCCTCACTCCTTCACTCCCTCACTCCTTCACTCCCTCACTCCTTCACTCCCTAACTCCCTCATTCCTTCACTCCTTCACTCCCTCACTCCCTCACTCCTACACTCCTTCACTCCTTCCCTCCTTCCCTCCATCACTCCCTCACTCCTTCCCTTGTTCACTCCCTCCTCCTTCACTCCTTCACTCCTTCACTCCCTCACTCCTTCACTCCCTAACTCCCTCACTCCTTCACTCCTTCACTCCCTGACGTCCTCACTCCTTCACTCCCTCACTCCTTAGCTCCCTTACTCCCTCACTCCTTCCCTCCTTCACTCCTTCACTCCCTCACTCCTTCACTCCGTCACTCCTTCCCTCCTTCACCCCTTCACTCCCTCACTCCCTCCCTCCCTTACTCCCTCACTCCTTCTCTCCTTCACTCCGTCACTCCTTCCCTCCTTCACTCCTTCACTCCCTCACTCCCTCACTCCTTCACTCCTTGACTCCCTCACTCCCTCACTCCCTCTCTCATTCACTCCCTCACTTCTTCCCTCCTAAACTCCTTCACTCCTTCACTTCTTCCCTCCTTCACTCCGTCACTCCTTCCCTCCTTCACTCCTTTACTCCTTCACTCCCTCACTCCTTCAATCCCTCTCTCCCTCACTCCCTCACTCCTTCACTCCTTCACTCCCTCACTCCTTCACTCCTTCACTCCTTCACTCCTTTACTCCCTCACTCCCTAACTCCCTAACTCCCTCACTCCTTCACTCACTCCTTCACTTTTTCACTCCCTCACTCCTTCACTCCCTCACTCTCTCACTCCTTCACTCCCTCACTCCTTCACTCCCTCACTCCTTCATTCCCTCACTCCCTCACTCCTTCACTCCCTCACTCCCTCACTCCCTCACTCCTTCCCTCCTTCACTCCCTCACTCCCTCATTCCTTCACTCCTTCACTCCCTCACTCCCTCACTCCTTCACTCCTTCACTCCTTCCCTCCTTCCCTCCCTCACTCCCTCACTCCTTCCCTTCTTCACTCCTTCACTTCTTCACTCCTTCACTCCTTCCCTCCCTCACTCCCTCATTCCTTCACTCCCTCACTCCCTCACTCCTTCACTCCTTGACTCCCTCACTCCCTCACTCCCTCTCTCCTTCACTCCCTCACTCCTTCACTCCCTCATTCCTTCACTCCCTCACTCCTTCACTCCCTCACTCCCTCACTGCTTCACTCCCTCGCTCCCTCACTCCTTCACCCCTTCACTCCCTCACTTCCTCACTCCTTCACTCCTTCACTCCCTCACTCCTTCTCTCCTTCACTCCGTCACTCCGTCACTCCGTCACTCCCTCACTCCTTCACTCCTTCACTCTGTCACTCCCTCACTCCTTCCCTCCCTCACTCCCTCACTCCTTCTCTCCTTCTCTCCTTCACTCCGTCACTCCGTCACTCCGTCACTCCCTCCCTCCTTCACTTCTTCACTCTGTCACTCCCTCCCTCCTTCACTCCGTCACTCCTTCCCTCCTTCACCCCTTCACTCCTTCACTCCCTCACTCCCTCCCTCCTTCCCTCTCTCACTCCCTCACTCCCTCACTGCTTCTCTCCTTCACTCCCTCACTCCCTCACTCCCTCACTCCTTCTCTCCTTCACTCCCTCACTCCCTCACTCCTTCACTCCCTCACTCCTTCACTCTTTCACTCCCTCACTCCTTCACTCCTCACTCCCTCACTCCTTCTCTCCCTCACTCCCTCACTCCTTCACTCCCTCACTCCTTCACTCCTTCACTCCCTCACTCCTTAACTCCCTCACTCCCTCACTCCTTAACTCCTTTACTCCTTCACTCCCTCACTCCTTCAATCCCTCACTCCCTCACTCCCTCACTCCTTCACTCCTTCACTCCTTCACTCCCTCACTTCTTCACTTCTTCACTCCTTTACTCCCTAACTCCCTAACTCCTTCAATCCTTCACTTCTTCACCCCTTCACTCCCTCACTCCCTCACTCCTTCACTCCCTCACTCCCTCACTCCCTCACTCCTTCTCTCCCTCACTCCCTCACTCCTTCACTCCTTCACTTCTTCACTCCCTCACTCCTTCACTCCCTCACTCTCTCACTCCTTCACTCCCTCACTCCTTCACTCCCTCACTCCTTCATTCCCTCACTTCCTCACTCCTTCACTCCCTCACTCCCTAACTCCCTCACTCCTTCACTCCCTCACTCCCTCACTCCTTCACTCCCTCACTCCCTCACTCCTTCCCTCCTTTGATCCTTCACTCCCTCACTCCCTCACTCCTTTACTCTCTCACTCCTTCACTCCCTCATCCCTTCACTCCTTCACTCCCTCACTCCCTCACCCCTTCCCTCCTTCACCCCTTTACTCCCTCACTCCCTCACTCCTTCACTCCTTCACTCCCTCACTCCCTCACTCCTTCACTCCCTCACTCCTTCACTCCCTCACTCACTCACTCCTTCCCTCCTTCACTCCCTCACTCCCTAACTCCCTCACTCCTTCACTCCTTCACTCCCTCACTCCCTCACTCCTTCACTCCCTCACTCCTTCACTCCCTCACTCCCTCACTTCTTCCCTCCTTCCCTCCCTCACTCCTTCACTCCCTCACTCCTTCACTCCCTCACTCCTTCACTCCCTAACTCCCTCACTCCTTCACTCCTTCACTCCCACACTCCCTCACTCCTTCACTCCCTCACTCCCTCACTCCTTAACTCCTTCACTCCCTCACTCCCTTACTCCTTCACTCCCTCACTCCTTCACTCCCTCACTCCCTCACTCCTTCCCTCCTTCACTCCTTCACTTCCTCACTCCCTCACTCCTTCACTCCCTCACTCCTTCACTCCCTCACTCCCTCATTCCTTCACTCCTTCACTCCCTCACTCCCTCACTCCTACACTCCTTCACTCCTTCCCTCCTTCCCTCCATCACTCCCACACTCCTTCCCTTCTTCACTCCCTCACTCCTTCACACCCTCACTCCCTCACTCCTTCCCTCCTTCACTCCTTCACTCCCTCACTCCCTCACTCCTTCACTCCCTCACTCCTTCACTCCCTCACTCCCTCATTCCTTCACTCCTTCACTCCCTCACTCCCTCACTCCTACACTCCTTCACTCCTTCCCTCCTTCCCTCCATCACTCCCTCACTCCTTCCCTTCTTCACTCCCTCCTCCTTCACTCCTTCACTCCTTCACT
This sequence comes from Eucyclogobius newberryi, assembly GCF_026437365.1. Taxonomy (NCBI): domain Eukaryota; kingdom Metazoa; phylum Chordata; class Actinopteri; order Gobiiformes; family Gobiidae; genus Eucyclogobius; species Eucyclogobius newberryi. Next base: position 35,761,089 of record NW_027315768.1, read on the forward strand.
CCCTCACTCCTTCACTCCCTAACTCCCTCACTCCTTCACTCCTTCACTCCCTCACTTCCTCACTCCTTCACTCCCTCACTCCTTAGCTCCCTTATTCCCTCACTCCTTCCCTCCTTCACTCCTTCACTCCTTCATTCCTTCACTCCCTCACTCCTTCCCTCCTTCACTACCTCACTTCCTCACTCCTTCACTCCTTGACTCCCTCACTCCCTCCCTCCCTCTCTCCTTCACTCCCTCACTCCTTCACTCCATCACTCCTTCCCTCCTTCACCCCTTCACTCCCTCACTCCGTCACTCCTTCCCTCCTTCACTCCTTCACTCCTTCACTCCCTCACTCCCTCACTCCTTCCCTCCTTCACTCCTTCACTCCTTCACTTCCTCACTCCTTCACTCCTTCACTCCCTCACTCCCTCACTCCTTCTCTCCCTCACTCCTTCACTCCTTCACTCCGTCACTCCCTCACTCCTTCCCTCCCTCACTTCCTCACTCCTTCTGTCCTTCACTCCGTCACTCCGTCACTCCCTCCCTCCTTCACTCCTTCACTCCTTCACTCCCTCACTCCTTCCCTCCTTCACTCCTTCACTCCTTCACTTCTTCCCTCCTTCACCCGTCACTCCTTCTCTCCTTCACTCCTTCACTCCCTCACTCCCTCACTCCTTCTCTCCTTCACTCCTTCACTCCTTCACTCCGTCACTCCGGCACTCCCTCACTCCTTCTCTCCTTCACTCCTTCACTCCTTCACTCCCTCACTCCTTCCCTCCTTCACTCCTTCACTCCTTCACTTCTTCCCTCCTTCACTTCGTCACTCCTTCCCTCCTTCACCCCTTCACTCCTTCACTCCCTCACTCCCTCACTCTTTCCCTCCTTCACTCCCTCACTCCGTCACTCCCTCACTCCTCACTCCTTGACTCCCTCACTCCCTCACTCTCTCTCTCATTCACTCCCTCACTCCTTCAATCCCTCACTCCTCACTCCTTCACTCCTTCACTCCCTCACTCCCTCACTCCTTCACTCCCTCACTCCTTCACTCCTTCACTCCCTCACTCCCTCACTTCCTCACTCCTTCACTCCTTCACTTCTTCCCTCCTTCACTCCTTCACTTCTTCCCTCCTTCACTCCATCACTCCTTCCCTCCTTCACTCCCTCACTCCCTCACTCCTTCACTCCTTCACTCCCTCACTCCTTCACTCCCTAACTCCCTCATTCCTTCACTCCTTCACTCCCTCATTCCTTCACTCCCTCCCTCCTTCACTCCCTCACTCCTTCACTCCCTCACTCCTTCACTCCCTCACCCCCTCACTCCTTCACTCCTTTACTCCCTCACTCCCTCACTCCCTAACTCCCTCACTCCTTCACTCACTCCCTCACTCCTTCACTTCTTCACTTCCTCACTCCTTCACTCCCTCACTCTCTCACTCCTTCACTCCCTCACTCCTTCACTCCCTCTCTCCTTCATTCCCTCACTCCCTCACTCCTTCACTTCCTCACTCCCTCATTCCCTCACTCCCTCACTCCTTCACTCCTTCCCTCCTTCACTCCTTCACTCCCTCACTCCTTCACTCCCTCACTCCTTCACTCCTTCACTCCCTCACTCCTTCACTCCTTCACTCCCTCACTCCTTCACTCCTTCACTCCTTCCCTCCTTCACTCCCACACTCCCTCACTCCTTCACTCCCTCACTCCCTCACTCCTTCACTCCTTCACTCCCTCACTCCCTCACTCCTTCACTCCCTCACTCCTTCACTCCCTAACTCCCTCACTCCTTCACTCCTTCACTCCCTCACTCCCTCACTCCTTCCCTCCTTCACTCCTTCACTCCCTCACTCCCTCACTCCTTCACTCCCTCACTCCCTCATTCCCTCACTCCTTCACTCCCTCACTCCCTCACTCCTTCACTCCCTCACTCCTTCACTCCATCACTCCCTCACTCCCTAACTCCCTCACTCCCTCACTCCTTTACTCCTTTACTCCTTCACTCCTTCACTCCTTCACTCCCTCACTCCCTCACTCCTTCCCTCCTTCACTCCCTCACTCCCTAACTCCCTCACTCCCTCACTCCTTTACTCCTTCACTCCTTCACTCCCTCACTCCTTCACTCCCTCACTCACTCCTTCACTCCTTCACTCCCTCACTCACTCCTTCACTCCCTCACTCACTCCTTCACTCCTTCACTCCTTCACTCCCTCACTCACTCCTTCACTCCTTCACTCCCTCACTCACTCCTTCACTCCCTCACTCCCTCACTCCTTCACTCGTACATAATTAAAATAGTAAAGTGTAAGTGTAGCAGGTGCTTCAAGCGTCCATTGGACAGAGCGATGGCGTAACGTTTACAGGAGGTAAAAAGAGTGTGTGTTTTAACTGGTTCAAAATGCAGCAGCAAGATTACTAACAGGAACTAAAAGAGAGCACATTACACCAGTGCTGAGTCTCTTCACTGGCTCCTGTCCAGTTTAGAATCACATTTAAACTCCTCCTCCTGACTTACAAAGCCATAAATGACATGGCCCCTCCCACTTCAAAAATGCCATAGAACCATCTCATCCAAACAGAGCTCTTCACTCTCTAAATGCTGGCCTTTTGGTAGTACCAAGAGTCTCTAAAAGCACAGTAGGAGGTAGAGCCGTCTGGTGGTCCCAAGAGTCTCTAAAAGCACAGAAGGAGGTAGAGCCTTCTGGTGGTCTCGAGAGTCTCTAAAAGCACAGTAGGAGATAGAGCGTTCTGGTGGTCCTGAGAGTCTCTAAAAGCACAGAAGGAGGTAGAGCCTTCTGGTGGTCCCAAGAGTCTCTAAAAGCACAGAAGGAGGTAGAGCCTTGTGGTGGTCCCAAGAGTCTCTAAAAGCACAGTAGGAGGTAGAGCCTTCTGGTGGTCCAAGAGTCTCTAGAAGCATAGAAGGAGGTAGAGCCTTCTGGTGGTCCCAAGAGTCTCTAAAAGCACAGAAGGAGGTAGAGCCTTCTGATGGTCCCAAGTGTCTCTAAAAGCACAGTAGGAGGTAGAGCCTTCTGGTGGTCCCAAGAGTCTCTAAAAGCACAGTAGGAGGTAGAGCCTTCAGGTGGTGCCAAGAGTCTCTAAAAGCACAGTAGGAGGTAGAGCTCATGTCCGTGTTAAAGAGGCGACACAGTCTCTTCATTTAAGTCCAGGCTTAAAACGTTCCTCTTTGAAATGACTTATGTTCAGGCCAGTTAGGAACAGAAATATAAAGCTATAGTTTCAGCTCTACTGCCCTAGGAGCAACTCTGGGGGAAGTATGAGCTCTATCCTCTGATAAACACTTGTTCTATCAAACTGTATTTCATATTTGATTTCACTTGTGTCGGTTCAATGTGTTTTCTTCTTCTTCTTCTTCTCATTTCTCTCTAGGAGTGAAACAGACACATGACCTGGAGAGATGATCCTCTCCTGGAGAAACACTCTCTACTCCATATGAACGGTTCTTCAGCTGCCTGAAGAACTGGTTCTCCTTCTGAAGAACTGGTTCTCCTCCTGAAGAACTGGCTATACTTTTTACCAAGGAGGTTTTGTAGTTTTTCCTGCAGAAGGAGGGACTAAGGACAGAAGGACGGACTAAGGACAGAAGGAGGGACTGAGGACAGAAGGAGGGTCTAAGGACAGAAGGAGTGTCTAAGGACAGAAGGAGGGTCTAAGGACAGAAGGAGGGACTAAGGACAGAAGGAGGGTCTAAGGACAGAAGGAGGGTCTAAGGACAGTAGGAGGGTCTAAGGACAGAAGGAGGGACTAAAGACAGAAGGAGGGACTACGGACAGAAGGAGGGACTAAGGACAGAGGGAGAGTCTAAGGACAGAAGGAGGGACTAAGGACAGAAGGAGGGTCTAAGGACAGAAGGAGGGTCTAAGGACAGAAGGAGGGTCTAAGGACAGAAGGAGGGACTACGGACAGAAGGAGGGACTAAGGACAGAAGGAGGGTCTAAGGACAGAAGGAGGGACTAAGGACAGAAGGAGGGACTACGGACAGAAGGAGGGACTAAGGACAGAGGGAGAGTCTAAGGACAGAAGGAGGGACTAAGGACAGAAGGAGGGTCTAAGGACAGAAGGAGGGTCTTAGGACAGAAGGAGGGTCTAAGGACAGAAGGAGGGACTAAGGACAGAAGGAGGGACTACGGACAGAGGACATTGTTTCATCTGTTTGCTGTTGTGATCTTGAGCGTTACAAAAATGAATTGAATGGTTTAACCGTCCATGGATTTGAGTTGAACGTTCCCGTGTTGTGAGCGCTGCAAAGAGAGAACTCTGCGGGAGACATGTCCAACACACGTCCAGGGAAGTTCTGGAGGAGGAAACGACAGTAGGACAAGGTTAGGACAGGGTTAGAGCGACAGGGTTAGAGTGACAGGGTTTAAGCTGGTTCTGGTGAGTGTCATCAGGTTGAATAGAAGAGGAACAGAATGAAAGTGTCATAGATCTGTATAATTACCTGTAAATCCTGGAGCCTGACTCCAGAGCCGCTCTGGAGCCGCTCGGCTCCAGAGCGGCTCCAGAGCGGCTCCAGAGCGGCTCCAGAGCCAGAGCGGCGCCAGAGCGGCTCCAGAGCGGCTCCAGAGCCAGAGCGGCGCCAGAGCGGCTCCAGAGCGGCTCCAGAGCCAGAGCGGCGCCAGAGCGGCTCCAGAGCGGCTCCAGAGCGGCTCCAGAACGGCTCCAGCGTCTCGTGTTCCAGAGCGGGTTCTTTGGTCGGACGGCGACACTGGAGCTGATAAACCGCACATGTCCAGAAGTGGAGACGTTTCAGCCTCAGCCGTCATTAGAGGTTCAGAGTCCGGCTTCTGCTCCTCGAACCGCGAGGGCCCATGGAAGCATCCTGAGGGCCCATGGAAGCATCCTGAGGGCCCATGGAAGCATCCTGAGGGCCCATGGAAGCATCCTGAGGGCCCATGGGAGCATCCTGAGGGCCCATGGAAGCATCCTGAGGGCCCAAGGAAACATCCTGAGGGCCCATGGAAGCATCCTGAGGGCCCATGGGAGCATCCTGAGGGCCCATGGAAGCATCCTGAGGGCCCATGGAAACATCCTGAGGGCCCATGGAAACATCCTGAGGGGCCAGGAGTGTTTCTGAGCGTGACATGAAACTTTATATTATATACTTTACATTCGTATGAATAAACACACTGCCGTTACACTGCCCCCTGGTGTTCAGCGTGCGGACACAATGATCCATCATCTTCTTCTTTATCCGGGGCTGGGTCGCGGGGTCGTGGGGTCGTGGGGTCGCGGGGTAGCAGGGTCGCGGGGGCAGCAGTCTAAGCAGGGACTCCGAGACTTCCTTCTCCCCAGACACTTCGGGGGGATCCCGAGGGGTTCCCAGGCCCGAGAGACAGAGTTTCTCCAACGTGTCCTGGGTCTTCCCCGGGGCCTCTTCCGAGGTCTCTTCTGGGTGGGACATGCCCAAAACACCCCCCCAGGGAGGGGCCCTGCACCGATTCACCTGTCAATCACACGCTCCACCCTTCATCACTCGTGAACAAGACCCCGAGATCCACACAATGATTAATGAACCATTTCTAATAAAAATATATATGTTGAACTTGACGGTGACGTCATGGCGATATTACACATGGGGAAGAGGACACGCCCTTTGAAGGCAGTGTGGGCGGGTCCTTTAGTATCGATACATAGACGTGTATCGTGATACTTTTAACCAACATAAAGTATCGATACAGAGGTTTGTATCGTGATACTTTTAAACAACATAAAGTATCGATACAGAGGTTTGTATCGTGATACTTTTAAACAACATAAAGTATCGATACAGAGGTTTGTATCGTGATACTCTAACAACATAAAGTATCGATACAGAGGTGTGTATCGTGATACTTTTAAACGACATAAAGTATCGATACAGAGGTTTGTATCGTGATACTTTTAGACGACATAAAGTATCGATACAGAGGTGTGTATCGTGATACTTTTAAACGACATAAAGTATCGATACAGAGGTGTGTATGGTGATACTTTTAAACGATATAAAGTATCAATACAGAGACGTGTATCGTGATACTTTTAAACGACATAAAGAGTCTGAGGAGCTAAACATGTGACTTCATCATGTGACAGTTGTGTTCTGATCTTGACGACCGTGTGAACACGACATTGTAATGAATATTATCATTTTACTTTTAACACCGTTTTTAAGGGATGTGAATGAATCAGGATTCGTATCGTGAGGTATGAGGCCACAGCCGAAGTGTCCTCATCCGCCGCGACAGGTTTGACACATAGTCTGTTTGGCAGCATCCCCCGCGTCCCCCACGTCCCCCTTGCCCCCCACGTCCCCCCACGCCCCACGCGCCCCCCGCGTCCCAAGCGCCCCCACGGTGCCACCATCACCCGGCCCGGTTCTGCAGAGCACGGGGGCGTCTCTGGCAGATTTACGCCTGACTTCAGCCTTTTCATAGACACCTGATCTTCCTCTGGGCATTCGTCGCGTCTCACCCACAGCGACCCAAAATAAGTGTCCCATGAGTGCGGGAGACGCGAGAACAGCAGTGCAGAGCAGTGCCACATGTACTCATGCCAAAGTATTTGGGCAAAACTACAACTGAAGTATGAGAAAGTGTCTGGATCTGATCCAGCTCTGGAAGGATAAAACATGAAACAAATCCATCAAGTCATCATAAAGCTTTTGTCCCTTTTGTCACGGACAAGAGAAAAGGCAGCTCTACATTTCGTGTTTCGATGGGAAACATTCACCATCGGTTAGTTACGACGAACATGTCCGGAGGAAAGAGCCAAACGAGAATTTGAGTGACTTCAAGACGAAACGAAAGATCAAGAGGCAAATCTGGAACTTGGAGAGTTTTGTGAGGAAAATGACAGAACAGAAGAATCGCACGAACACTTTGTGCTTAACATGTACGAGGAAGAGGAAGAAGTCGCCGAGCGAGCAGGTCTTTACTGAAACGAAAATGAAAACGGAGGAAAGATCTCACCCGGTGCACGGGAGCGCTCAGAGTGAGAACATTTCCATCTGACTGAAGTAAGAGCGCTACTTTGAGTGACTGACTGGCAAAACCTTCAAATATATCACTCAAGGTGGAGCAAAAGCGTGGAAAACTCATGAAAAGGGCCATTTCCCGGCCTTCTCCTGACTCCTGACTCCTGAAATCCCTGCTAATCTAGTCACTTTTCACGAGCCAAAAAGGCCAGTGTGTAAAACCGGCGCAGCCCTGGAGAGAAGGGGAAAAGGGGGAGAGAGCGGGAGGCAGGAACGTGGGATGGACGGGGGGAGGGACCCGTCAAGTGCCTCTGTCAGCTTTGAGACGACTTGTCACGATGTCAATGTGTGCAATGCGCCCGAAGCAGCAGCAGCAGCACCAGCAACAGCAGCAGCAGCCAACGCACTCGCTCGACACGCGCAGGACTCCGCCGGACGTCCACCACCGCCGCAACAACCGCTGCAACAACCGCGTCCCCCGACCACGGAAGACATGTCCAGCTTGTGAAGGACCTCCACCAGGATGCATTTGGAAAACTCTGAACCGGCCAAAGCCAGTGGAGAAACTGTGGGAGAAGTTGCGGTTCGCCAACGACCTGCAGATTCGCGCAGAGGAACGGAGTCGAGCGGCACCTGCGGGCGAAGCGCCCCCGGCGGGCGGCGCGAGTATTCCGACGCGACCAACAACAATGGACTTTTGACCCCCGACGCTCGCGAGGCTTCGGGGTTAAGCCGGGGATTTGACGAATGCGAGCGCTTTGAGCCGCGCGAGCCCGGCGATAATCTTAGCTCAGCGTCTCCGCGTGCCCCTCGCCGCGAACAGCACCGCGACCAATCCCGACAATGTGAGCCAGATGATCCGCCCTTGTCTTTCCAAACGGAGACGAGTCGTTTGACAGCCGAGCGCGAAAACAAGGAGGAGAATTCCTGGGATGAGTCCGAGCGAGAAGAAGAGACGCCAAAAGAGCAATTACACGAAGGGCGATGCCACGGGACCGGCTCGGAGGAACCCTTGGACCCGCCGGACGACTTTTGCGAGGATTTCCGTGAGGACGATGAAACTTCTGGTCGCGGCGAGACGAGTTTGGAAGAGTCGACGGACGGAGACAAATTCAGCGATCAGACGTTTTTCACCGAAGAAATCTGTTTGGAAGACGTAAACGACGGTGGGTCGCCCGAAGAATACGCGTTTGACACTTTGGAAGAGATCTCACAAGGCGACGGCGAGTTGCTTGATTCGTTGGAAATAGATTGTGACGACGAAATATCAACTGAAGACTGCGACGCTGTGGAAAGCGAGACGAAGGAAATCGAAGAACGTTCGTCGTGCGAGATGCTAGATCGTTTTGAGCGAGATGTAGAAGACTCGCCGACCAAAGATCTGGAAACGATTGAAACCTTTGAGCGCGATTCCAGTTTTGACGAGCAAGAATCCACGGAGGACGCTATCGAAAAGCAGAATATAGCGGAAAATATTTCGACGGAGGACGGTCATTTTGAGTTAGTTGCATTTTCGGAAACGGCCGAAGTTGTCGAAATTGAAGAACTTGAACACTCAGAAGACACAGGTTCCGTTAACGTGATCCTCTGTTCGGAAGACGATTCGTCCGACTGCTCGTCCAAATCGTTCAAGACGTGTCCGGAGGGCGGCGTCCCGTCCGTGCCGTGCTCCGACTCGTCCGGCGTTTCCGAAAAAAGTGAACAAGACGATTCGAGCGACGAGCAAACGCAGTGGGAGTCTTTCGAGGAGGACGAGCAAGTGGACGAAATCGTGCAGAATAACGCAAAGACGGAGCAAAAGAAAAGCGTGACGGACATCGTGGTCGAGGACTTCTACGATTTCTTTGACCGCGACGATAATCACGGGAATTCGCAAAGGCAGCACTACGTTTCGTGTTTCGAAGGAGGAGACGTTGACGATCGGTTGCATTACGAACATCGCCAGACAAAAGCGCAGAACGTGAAGAACAACAATGACTTTGAGCAAGTTCCAGAGACGAAAGAGCACGAGACAAATCTGGAACTTGAGGAATTGTGTGAGGAAAATTACGAGACAGAAGAATTAGATGAAGATTATGAAACGGAAGATTTTTGTGAAGATGTTTGCGAGGAAGAAGGCGTCGACGCGGACAGCGATTCCGACGAAACGGAACAGCCGCCGGACTTTTACCGAGACTTTATCGAGAACGGCGAGGACTTTCCGGATTCTTATCTGTACGAAGATTACGCCGAAGAAAAATACTCTTGCGAAGAATCAGACGTGAACAAAAACGTGCTGAGCGCTCCGTGCGTCGAGGACATTTCGGTCGAGGGCGACGCCTACTGCGACTCTTCGGACGCCAGCGACTCGACGGCCGACTTCGAGGACCAGTTTTGCGTGGGCGAAGACGCTGCGTTTTCGGCATGCTCCGAAAGCGAACCGTACTGGACGCTTTGGGAGAGCGTGGAGGAGGGGGACGACTCGGAGGGGGACGTGGAGGAGGAGGACGTGGAGGAGGACGTGGAGGAGGAGAACGTGGAGGACTACTACGCCTTCGAGATCAGGAGCGTACAGACGTCGTCGCAACAAGCTTTACGGGACTTTTTGTCGGACGCCGTGTTGCCAAGCGATGTCCGAGGCGCGTTTTGGACCGATTCAGACGGATTTATCGAGGGATCGGTGACGGATTTAGCTGAGAGGTTGACGCAGCGCTCGCTCCAGGCGGCGGCGGCAGTGGCTCCGCCCGTCGGGTTGATCCACAGCGTTCCACAGTTGGAGGAAAGCAGCGGCAACTCGGAGGACGACGGGAGCGAGGAGGAGACGGAGGAGTGCGACTGCGAGTACTGCGACCCGCCCACTGGACAGGTGAGAGAGAAGGGACCAAAGCCTTTAGAAGGTTCTGGACCAAACGAGAGAACGGTCACTTCAGAATATATTATAAAGTAGTATAAAGTAGTATAAAGTAGTATAAAGTAGCGGTCCAAGAAAGTACTTGGAAAGAGTCCAAGAAGTATCTGAGGAAATAAAAACAACAAATGTAGTAGAAAAAGCTTCAGTTGTTTCATCTGGACTCAGTTTGAAAAAATAGACGTTTCGACTCTCATCCAAGAGTCATTGTCAATAAAAGAATTTAGATCGAGAACTCCGATATTAATACTGTTCTGTGGTAAGTCCCGCCCATTGGGAGGAGCCTTCCTGAAGTAGAAAGAGTTGTTTGTTTCAACAGAAACTTCCCCCTTGTATCTACCGAGCCTATTCAGAATCTTAATGGGCTGTTAAAACCTCTTTGTCTTAGTGAGACCCTGGCTCAACCACCCTGAGTACCTGATTAGCATCTAAATGTCCTGGTCCTGGTCCTCTACCTTTCCAGGGGTTCAGTAACCCATTATAGATACCAGGAAGATTGAATCTTAGCCCTCCATTTCTGTTTAAAGAAGGTCTTTCTTTTTTAACAAAAATAGCAATAGAAGGTTTTAAGCAGGGAGAAAAGATGGTTTGAAAGAGGAGTCAAGGAAGCTATTTTTGTTAAAAAAGAAAGACCTTCTTTAAACAGAAATGGAGGGCTAAGATTCAATCTTCCTGGTATCTATAATGGTATACTGAACCCCTGGAAAGGTAGAGGACCAGGACCAGGACCAGGACATTTAGATGCTAATCAGGTACAAGGGGGGAGTTTCTGTTGAAACAAACAACTCTTTCTACTTCAGGAAGGCTCCTCCCAATGGGCGGGTCTTACCACAGAACAGTATTAATATCGGAGTTCTCGATCTAAATTCTTTTATTGACAATGACTCTTGGATGAGAGTCGAAACGTCTATTTTTTCAAACTGAGTCCAGATGAAACAACTGAAGCTTTTTCTACTATGGAACACGCCTGGACCAATGAGGGATTACACCGACAACAACAAATGTAGTATTTTCAAAGGACACAAAAAGTCAATCGCCTAATTTAATTCTGGTTTAGACGTGTTTTAGACCTGGTTTGGACCTGGTTTGGACCTGGTTTAGTCCTGGTTTAGACCTGGTTTATGACGTCTTTAGACCTGGTTTTGGTCTGTATCGTTTCTCTATTTACTCATGTTTTCCTCCCAGAAGCTGATTGGTCTGAATTATACTGTGAAGTTTACGTTGTGTAAAGGACAAAACATATAAAAAAGCACAAAATAAAGCTCTTTGTCACGTTTAGAGTCGGAGAAACGACACAAGTTTGATTCAGAAGTTACTCCCAGCCGTGTACGAACACGCGGCTGAAAGTACTTTTACTATGATAATAAAGTACTGTTCCTCGCCCTTGAGTACTTTTACTATGATAATAAAGTACTGTTCCTCGCCCTTGAGTACTTTTACTACGATAATAAAGTACTGTTCCTCGCCCTTGAGTACTTTCACTATGATAATAAAGTACTGATCCTCGCCCTTGAGTACTTTTACTACGATAATAAAGTACTGTTCCTCGCCCGTGAGTACTTTTACTACGATAATAAAGTACTGTTCCTCGCCCTTGAGTACTTTCACTATGATAATAAAGTACTGATCCTCGCCCTTGAGTCCTTTTACTACGATAATAAAGTACCGCTTGTCCTTGAGTACTTTTACTACGATAATAAAGTACTCTTCCACGCCCTTGAGTACTTTTACTATGATAATAAAGTACTGTTCCTCGCCCTTGAGTACTTTTACTAGGATAATAAAGTACTGTTCCTCGCCCTTCAGTACTTTTACTACGATAGTAAAGTACCGCTCGTCCTTGAGCACTTTTACTACGATAATAAAGTACTGTTCCTCGCCCTTGAGTACTTTTACTAGGATAATAAAGTACTGTTCCTCGCCCTTGAGTACTTTTACTACGATAGTAAAGTACCGCTCGTCCTTGAGCACTTTTACTACGATAATAAAGTACTGTTCCTCGCCCGTGAGTACTTTTACTACGATAATAAAGTACTGTTCCTCGCCCTTGAGTACTTTCACTATGATAATAAAGTACTGATCCTCGCCCTTGAGTACTTTTACTACGATAATAAAGTACCGCTCTCCCTTGAGTACTTTTACTACGATAATAAAGTAAGGTTCCTCACCCTTGAGTACTTTTACTACGATAATAAAGTACTGTTCCTTGCCCTTGAGTACTTTTACTACGATTATAAAGTACCGCTCTCCCTTGAGTACTTTTACTATGATAAAAAAGTACTGTTCCTCGCCCTTGAGTACTTTTACTACGATAATAAAGTACCGCTCGTCCTTGAGTACTTTTACTACGATAATAAAGTACTGTTCCTCGCCCTTGAGTACTTTTACTACGATAATAAAAGTACTATTCCTCGCCCTTGAGTCCTTTTACTACGATAATAAAGTACCGCTTGCCCTTGAGTACTTTTACTACGATAATAAAGTACTGTTCCACGCCCTTGAGTACTTTTACTATGATAATAAAGTACTGTTCCTCGCCCTTGAGTACTTTTACTAGGATAATAAAGTACTGTTCCTCGCCCTTCAGTACTTTTACTACGATAGTAAAGTACCGCTCGTCCTTGAGCACTTTTACTACGATAATAAAGTACTGTTCCTCGCCCTTGAGTACTTTTACTACGATAATAAAGTACTGTTCCTCGCCCTTGAGTACTTTTACTACGATAGTAAAGTACCGCTCGTCCTTGAGCACTTTTACTACGATAATAAAGTACTGTTCCTCGCCCTTGAGTACTTTTACTACGATAATAAAGTACTGTTCCTCGCCCTTGAGTACTTTTACTACGATAGTAAAGTACCGCTCTCCCTTGAGTACTTTTACTACGATAATAAAGTACTATTCCTCGCCCTTGAGTACTTTTACTATGATAGTAAAGTACTGTTCGCCCTTGAGAACTTTTACTACGATAATAAAGTACTGTTCCTCGCCCTTGAGTACTTTTACTACGATAATAAAGTACCGCTCGCCCTTGAGTACTTTTACTACGATAATAAAGTACTGTTCCTCGCCCTTGAGTGCTTTTACTACGATAATAAAGTACTGTTCCTCGCCCTTGAGTACTTTTACTATGATAGTAAAGTACTGTTCGCCCTTGAGAACTTTTACTACGATAATAAAGTACTGTTCCTCGCCCTTGAGTACTTTTACTACGATAATAAAGTACCGCTCGCCCTTGAGTACTTTTACTACGATAATAAAGTACCGCTCGCCCTTGAGTACTTTTACTACGATAATAAAGTACCGTTCGCCCTTTAGTACTTTTACTACGATAATAAAGTACTATTCCTCGCCCTTGAGTACTTTTACTATGATAGTAAAGTACTGTTCGCCCTTGAGAACTTTTACTACGATAATAAAGTACTGTTCCTCGCCCTTGAGTACTTTTACTACGATAATAAAGTACCGCTCGCCCTTGAGTACTTTTACTACGATAATAAAGTACTGTTCCTCGCCCTTGAGTACTTTTGCTACGATAATAAAGTACCGCTCGTCCTTGAGTACCTTTACTACGATAATAAAGTACTGTTCCTCGCCCTTTAGTACTTTTACTACGATAATAAAGTACTGTTCCTCGCCCTTGAGTACTTTTGCTACGATAATAAAGTACTGTTCCTCGCCCTTGAGTACTTTTACTACGATAGTAAAGTACTGTTCCTTGCCCTTCAGTACTTTTACTACGATAGTAAAGTACCGCTCGTCCTTGAGTACCTTTACTACGATAATAAAGTACTGTTCCTCGCCCTTTAGTACTTTTACTACGATAATAAAGTACTGTTCCTCGCCCTTGAGTACTTTTACTACGATAATAAAGTACCGCTCGCCCTTGAGTACTTTTACTACGATAATAAAGTACTGTTCCTCGCCCTTGAGTACTTTTACTATGATAATAAAGTACTGTTACTCGCCCTTGAGTACTTTTACTACGATAGTAAAGTACTGTTCCTTGCCCTTCAGTGCTTTTACTACGATAGTAAAGTACCGCTCGCCCTTGAGTACTTTTACTACGATAATAAAGTACTGTTCCTCGCCCTTGAGTACTTGTACTACGATAATAAAGTACTGTTCCTCGCCCTTGAGTACTTTTACTACAATAATAAAGTACCGCTCGCCCTTGAGTACTTTTACTACGATAATAAAGTACTGTTCCTCGCCCTTGAGTACTTTTGCTACGATAATAAAGTACTGTTCCTCGCCCTTGAGTACTTTTACTACAATAATAAAGTACCGCTCGCCCTTGAGTACTTTTACTACGATAATAAAGTACTGTTCCTCGCCCTTGAGTACTTTTACTACGAAAATAAAGTACTGTTCCTCGCCCTTGAGTGCTTTTACTACGATAATAAAGTACTGTTCCTCGCCCTTGAGTACTTATACTACGAAAATAAAGTACTGTTCCTCGCCCTTGAGTGCTTTTACTACGATAATAAAGTACTGTTCCTCGCCCTTGAGTACTTATACTACGAAAATAAAGTACTGTTCCTCGCCCTTGAGTACTTTTACTACGATAATAAAGTACTGTTCCTCGCCCTTGAGTACTTTTACTACGATAATAAAGTACAGTTCGCCCTTTAGTACTTTTACTACGATAATAAAGTACTGTTCCTCGCCCTTGAGTACTTTTGCTACGATAATAAAGTACCGCTCATCCTTGAGTACCTTTACTACGATAATAAAATACTGTTCCTCGCCCTTGAGTACTTTTACTACGATAATAAAATACCGCTCGCCCTTTAGTACTTTTACTACGATAATAAAGTACTGTTCCTCGCCCTTGAGTACTTTTACTACGATAATAAAGTACCGCTCGCCCTTGAGTACTTTTACTACGATAATAAAGTACTGTTCCTCGCCCTTGAGTACTTTTACTATGATAATAAAGTACTGTTCCTCGCCCTTGAGTACTTTTACTAGGATAATAAAGTACTGTTCCTCGCCCTTGAGTACTTTTACTACGATAATAAAGTACTGTTCCTCGCCCTTGAGTACTTTTACTACGATAGTAAAGTACCGCTCTCCCTTGAGTACTTTTACTACGATAATAAAGTACTGTTCCTCGCCCTTGAGTACATTTACTACGATAATAAAGTACCGCTCTCCCTTGAGTACTTTTGCTACGATAATAAAGTACTGTTCCTCGCCCTTGAGTGCTTTTACTACGATAATAAAGTACTATTCCTCGCCCTTGAGTACTTTTACTACGATAATAAAGTACTGTTCGCCCTTGAGAACTTTTACTACGATAATAAAGTACTGTTCCTCGCCCTTGAGTGCTTTTACTACGATAATAAAGTACTATTCCTCGCCCTTGAGTACTTTTACTACGATAATAAAGTACTGTTCGCCCTTGAGAACTTTTACTACGATAATAAAGTACTATTCCTCGCCCTTGAGTACTTTCAATACGATAATAAAGTACTGTTCCTTGCCCTTGAGTACTTTTACTACGAAAATAAAGTACTGTTCCTCGCCCTTGAGCGCTTTTACTACGATAATAAAGTACCGCTTTACCTTGAGTACTTTTTACTACGATAATAAAGTACTGTTCCTCGCCCTTCAGTACTTTTACTACGATAGTAAAGTACCGCTCGTCCTTGAGCACTTTTACTACGATAATAAAGTACTGTTCCTCGCCCTTGAGTACTTTTACTACGATAATAAAGTACTGTTCCTCGCCCTTGAGTACTTTTACTACGATAGTAAAGTACCGCTCTCCCTTGAGTACTTTTACTACGATAATAAAGTACTGTTCCTCGCCCTTGAGTACATTTACTACGATAATAAAGTACCGCTCTCCCTTGAGTACTTTTGCTACGATAATAAAGTACTGTTCCTCGCCCTTGAGTGCTTTTACTACGATAATAAAGTACTATTCCTCGCCCTTGAGTACTTTTACTACGATAATAAAGTACTGTTCGCCCTTGAGAACTTTTACTACGAAAATAAAGTACTGTTCCTCGCCCTTGAGTGCTTTTACTACGATAATAAAGTACTATTCCTCGCCCTTGAGTACTTTCAATACGATAATAAAGTACTGTTCCTTGCCCTTGAGTACATTTACTACGATAATAAAGTACTGTTCCTCGCCCTTGAGTACTTTTACTACGAAAATAAAGTACTGTTCCTCGCCCTTGAGCGCTTTTACTACGATAATAAAGTACCGCTTTCCCTTGAGTACTTTTTACTACGATAATAAAGTACTGTTCCTCGCCCTTGAGTACTTTTACTACGATAATAAAGTACTACTCGCCCTTGAGTACTTTTACTACGATAATAAAGTACCGCTCGCCCTTGAGTACTTTTACTACGATATTAAAGTACTGTTCCTCGCCCTACAGTACTTTTACTACGATAGTAAAGTACCGCTCTCCCTTGAGTACTTTTACTACGATAATAAAGTACTATTCCTCGCCCTTGAGTACTTTTACTATGATAGTAAAGTACTGTTCGCCCTTGAGAACTTTTACTACGATAATAAAGTACTGTTCCTCGCCCTTGAGTACTTTTACTACGATAATAAAGTACCGCTCGCCCTTGAGTACTTTTACTACGATAATAAAGTACTGTTCCTCGCCCTTGAGTGCTTTTACTACGATAATAAAGTACTGTTCCTCGCCCTTGAGTACTTTTACTATGATAGTAAAGTACTGTTCGCCCTTGAGAACTTTTACTACGATAATAAAGTACTGTTCCTCGCCCTTGAGTACTTTTACTACGATAATAAAGTACCGCTCGCCCTTGAGTACTTTTACTACGATAATAAAGTACCGCTCGCCCTTGAGTACTTTTACTACGATAATAAAGTACCGTTCGCCCTTTAGTACTTTTACTACGATAATAAAGTACTATTCCTCGCCCTTGAGTACTTTTACTATGATAGTAAAGTACTGTTCGCCCTTGAGAACTTTTACTACGATAATAAAGTACTGTTCCTCGCCCTTGAGTACTTTTACTACGATAATAAAGTACCGCTCGCCCTTGAGTACTTTTACTACGATAATAAAGTACTGTTCCTCGCCCTTGAGTACTTTTGCTACGATAATAAAGTACCGCTCGTCCTTGAAACCTTTACTACGATAATAAAGTACTGTTCCTCGCCCTTTAGTACTTTTACTACGATAATAAAGTACTGTTCCTCGCCCTTGAGTACTTTTGCTACGATAATAAAGTACTGTTCCTCGCCCTTGAGTACTTTTACTACGATAGTAAAGTACTGTTCCTTGCCCTTCAGTACTTTTACTACGATAGTAAAGTACCGCTCGTCCTTGAGTACCTTTACTACGATAATAAAGTACTGTTCCTCGCCCTTTAGTACTTTTACTACGATAATAAAGTACTGTTCCTCCCCCTTGAGTACTTTTACTACGATAATAAAGTACCGCTCGCCCTTGAGTACTTTTACTACGATAATAAAGTACTGTTCCTCGCCCTTGAGTACTTTTACTATGATAATAAAGTACTGTTCCTCGCCCTTGAGTACTTTTACTACGATAGTAAAGTACTGTTCCTTGCCCTTCAGTGCTTTTACTACGATAGTAAAGTACCGCTCGCCCTTGAGTACTTTTACTACGATAATAAAGTACTGTTCCTCGCCCTTGAGTACTTGTACTACGATAATAAAGTACTGTTCCTCGCCCTTGAGTACTTTTACTACAATAATAAAGTACCGCTCGCCCTTGAGTACTTTTACTACGATAATAAAGTACTGTTCCTCGCCCTTGAGTACTTTTGCTACGATAATAAAGTACTGTTCCTCGCCCTTGAGTACTTTTACTACAATAATAAAGTACCGCTCGCCCTTGAGTACTTTTACTACGATAATAAAGTACTGTTCCTCGCCCTTGAGTACTTTTGCTACGATAATAAAGTACTGTTCCTCGCCCTTGAGTGCTTTTACTATGATAATAAAGTACTATTCCTCGCCCTTGAGTACTTTTACTACGATAATAAAGTACTGTTCCTCCCCCTTGAGTACTTTTACTACGATAATAAAGTACCGCTCGCCCTTGAGTACTTTTACTACGATAATAAAGTACTGTTCCTCGCCCTTGAGTACTTTTACTACGATAATAAAGTACTGTTCCTCGCCCTTGAGTACTTTTACTACGATAAT
Source organism: Eucyclogobius newberryi (assembly GCF_026437365.1). Classification (NCBI taxonomy): domain Eukaryota; kingdom Metazoa; phylum Chordata; class Actinopteri; order Gobiiformes; family Gobiidae; genus Eucyclogobius; species Eucyclogobius newberryi. Next base: position 35,779,093 of record NW_027315768.1, read on the forward strand.
AAAGTACTGTTCCTCGCCCTTGAGTACTTTTACTACGATAGTAAAGTACCGCTCTCCCTTGAGTACTTTTACTACGATAATAAAGTACTGTTCCTCGCCCTTGAGTACATTTACTACGATAATAAAGTACCGCTCTCCCTTGAGTACTTTTGCTACGATAATAAAGTACTGTTCCTCGCCCTTGAGTGCTTTTACTACGATAATAAAGTACTATTCCTCGCCCTTGAGTACTTTTACTGTGATAATAAAGTACTGTTCGCCCTTGAGAACTTTTACTACGATAATAAAGTACTGTTCCTCGCCCTTGAGTACTTTTACTACGATAATAAAGTACTGTTCCTCGCCCTTGAGTACTTTTACTACGAAAATAAAGTACTGTTCCTCGCCCTTGAGTGCTTTTACTACGATAATAAAGTACTGTTCCTCGCCCTTGAGTACTTATACTACGAAAATAAAGTACTGTTCCTCGCCCTTGAGTGCTTTTACTACGATAATAAAGTACTGTTCCTCGCCCTTGAGTACTTATACTACGAAAATAAAGTACTGTTCCTCGCCCTTGAGTACTTTTACTACGATAATAAAGTACTGTTCCTCGCCCTTGAGTACTTTTACTACGATAATAAAGTACAGTTCGCCCTTTAGTACTTTTACTACGATAATAAAGTACTGTTCCTCGCCCTTGAGTACTTTTGCTACGATAATAAAGTACCGCTCATCCTTGAGTACCTTTACTACGATAATAAAATACTATTCCTCGCCCTTGAGTACTTTTACTACGATAATAAAATACCGCTCGCCCTTTAGTACTTTTACTACGATAATAAAGTACTGTTCCTCGCCCTTGAGTACTTTTACTACGATAATAAAGTACCGCTCGCCCTTGAGTACTTTTACTACGATAATAAAGTACTGTTCCTCGCCCTTGAGTACTTTTACTATGATAATAAAGTACTGTTCCTCGCCCTTGAGTACTTTTACTAGGATAATAAAGTACTGTTCCTCGCCCTTCAGTACTTTTACTACGATAGTAAAGTACCGCTCGTCCTTGAGCACTTTTACTACGATAATAAAGTACTGTTCCTCGCCCTTGAGTACTTTTACTACGATAATAAAGTACTGTTCCTCGCCCTTGAGTACTTTTACTACGATAATAAAGTACTGTTCCTCGCCCTTGAGTACTTTTACTACGATAGTAAAGTACCGCTCTCCCTTGAGTACTTTTACTACGATAATAAAGTACTGTTCCTCGCCCTTGAGTACATTTACTACGATAATAAAGTACCGCTCTCCCTTGAGTACTTTTGCTACGATAATAAAGTACTGTTCCTCGCCCTTGAGTGCTTTTACTACGATAATAAAGTACTATTCCTCGCCCTTGAGTACTTTTACTACGATAATAAAGTACTGTTCGCCCTTGAGAACTTTTACTACGATAATAAAGTACTGTTCCTCGCCCTTGAGTGCTTTTACTACGATAATAAAGTACTATTCCTCGCCCTTGAGTACTTTTACTACGATAGTAAAGTACCGCTCGTCCTTGAGCACTTTTACTACGATAATAAAGTACTGTTCCTCGCCCTTGAGTACTTTTACTACGATAATAAAGTACTGTTCCTCGCCCTTGAGTACTTTTACTACGATAGTAAAGTACCGCTCTCCCTTGAGTACTTTTACTACGATAATAAAGTACTGTTCCTCGCCCTTGAGTACATTTACTACGATAATAAAGTACCGCTCTCCCTTGAGTGCTTTTACTACGATAATAAAGTACTGTTCGCCCTTGAGAACTTTTACTACGAAAATAAAGTACTGTTCCTCGCCCTTGAGTGCTTTTACTACGATAATAAAGTACTATTCCTCGCCCTTGAGTACTTTCAATACGATAATAAAGTACTGTTCCTTGCCCTTGAGTACATTTACTACGATAATAAAGTACTGTTCCTCGCCCTTGAGTACTTTTACTACGAAAATAAAGTACTGTTCCTCGCCCTTGAGCGCTTTTACTACGATAATAAAGTACCGCTTTCCCTTGAGTACTTTTTACTACGATAATAAAGTACTGTTCCTCGCCCTTGAGTACTTTTACTACGATAATAAAGTACTACTCGCCCTTGAGTACTTTTACTACGATAATAAAGTACCGCTCGCCCTTGAGTACTTTTACTACGATATTAAAGTACCGCTCGTCCTTGAGTACTTTTACTACGATAATAAAGTACTGTTCCTCCCCTCTCTTTCCTCCTCCTTCCTCTCTCCTTCTCTCCCTCCTCTCTCCTCCTCCTCTCCTCCTCCTCCCTCCCTCCTCTCTCTACTCCCCTCTACCTCCTCTCATCTCCTCTCCTCCCCTCTCTTTCCTCCTCCCTCCTCTCTCCTCCTCCTCTCTCCTCCTCCTCCTCTCTCCTCCTCCTCTCTCCTCTCTCTCCTCCTCTCTCCTCCTCCTCTCTCCTCCTCTCTCTCCTCCTCCTCCTCTCTCCTCCTCTTCTCTCCCCTCCTCTCTCCTCCCTCTCTCATCTCTCCTTCTCTCCTCCCCTCCCTCTCCCTCCTCTCTCCTCCTCCTCTCTCCTCCTCTCTCCTCCCTCTCTCCACTCTCCTCCTTCCTCCCTCCTCTCTCCTCCTCTCTCCTCCTCTCCCTCCTCTCTCCTCTCTCCTCCTCTCCCTCCTCTCTCCTCCTCCTCCCTCTTCCTCCTCTCGCCTCCTCTCTCCTCCTCTCTCTCCTCCTCCTCTCCCCTCCTCTCTCCTCCCTCTCTCCTCTCTCCTCCTCTCCCTCCTCTCTCCTCCCCCTCTCCCTCCTCTCCCCTCCTTTCTCCTCCCTCTCTCCTCTCTCCTCCTCTCCCTCCTCTCTCCTCCTC
>NW_027315768.1:35786941-35811941 GCF_026437365.1 Eucyclogobius newberryi
GAAGTATTTTAAAAACATGTTGGGAAGAAACCTTTAATGGACCTTTAATAGACCTTTAATAGACCTTTAATAGACGTTTAATAGACCTTTAATGGACCTTTAATGGACCTTTAATGGACCTTTAATAGACGTTTAATAGACCTTTAATGGACCTTTAATAGACCTTTAATAGACCTTTAATAGACGTTTAATAGACCTTTAATAGACCTTTAATAGACCTTTAATAGACCTTTAATAGACGTTTAATAGACCTTTAATGGACCTTTAATGGACCTTTAATGGACCTTTAATAGACCTTTAATAGACCTTTAATGGACCTTTAAGGGACCTTTAATGGACCTTTAATAGACCTTTAATAGACCTTTAATAGACCTTTAATGGACCTTTAATAGACCTTTAATAGACCTTTAATAGACCTTTAATGGACCTTTAATGGACCTTTAATAGACCTTTAATAGACCTTTAATAGACCTTTAATGGACCTTTAATAGACCTTTAATAGACCGTTAATAGACCTTTAATGGACCTTTAATAGACCGTTAATAGACCTTTAATGGACCTTTAATGGACCTTTAATGGACCTTTAATGGACCTTTAATGGATCTATAATGGACCTATAATGGATCTATAATGGACCTTTAATGGATCTTTAATGGACCTTTAATTGACCTTTAATAGACCGTTAATAGACCTTTAATGGACCTTTAATAGACCGTTAATAGACCTTTAATGGACCTTTAATGGACCTTTAATAGACCTTTAATAGACCTTTAATAGACCTTTAATGGACCTTTAATAGACCTTTAATAGACCGTTAATAGACCTTTAATGGACTTTTAAGGGACCTTTAATGGACCTTTAATAGACCTTTAATAGACCTTTAATAGACCTTTAATGGACCTTTAATAGACCTTTAATAGACCTTTAATAGACCTTTAATGGACCTTTAATGGACCTTTAATAGACCTTTATTAGACCTTTAATAGACCTTTAATGGACCTTTAATAGACCTTTAATAGACCGTTAATAGACCTTTAATGGACCTTTAATAGACCGTTAATAGACCTTTAATGGACCTTTAATGGACCTTTAATGGACCTTTAATGGACCTTTAATGGATCTATAATGGACCTATAATGGACCTTTAATAGATCTTTAATGGACCTTTAATTGACCTTTAATAGACCGTTAATAGACCTTTAATGGACCTTTAATAGACCGTTAATAGACCTTTAATGGACCTTTAATGGACCTTTAATAGACCTTTAATAGACCTTTAATAGACCTTTAATGGACCTTTAATAGACCTTTAATAGACCGTTAATAGACGTTTAATGGACCTTTAATAGACCGTTAATAGACCTTTAATGGACCTTTAATGGACCTTTAATAGACCTTTAATAGACCTTTAATAGACCTTTAATAGTCCTTTAATAGACCTTTAATAGACCTTTAATAGACCTTTAATAGTCCTTTAATAGACCTTTAATAGACCTTTAATAGACCTTTAATAGACCTTTAATGGATCTATAATGGACCTATAATGGACCTTTAATAGACCTATAATGGACCTTTAATAGACCTATAATGGACCTTTAATAGACCTTTAATGGACCTTTAATAGACCTATAATGGACCTTTAATAGACCTTTAATAGACGTTTAATAGACCTTTAATAGACCTTTAATGGACCTTTAATGGACCTTTAATAGACCTTTAATAGACCTTTAATAGACGTTTAATAGACCTTTAATGGACCTTTAATGGACCTTTAATAGACCTTTAATAGACCTTTAATAGACGTTTAATAGACCTTTAATGGACCTTTAATGGACCTTTAATGGACCTTTAATAGACCTTTAATAGACCTTTAATAGACCTTTAATGGACCTTTAATGGACCTTTAATGGACCTTTAATAGACCTTTAATAGACCTTTAATAGACCTTTAATGGACCTTTAATAGACCTTTAATAGACCTTTAATGGACCTTTAATGGACCTTTAATAGACCTTTAATAGACCTTTAATAGACCTTTAATAGACCTTTAATGGACCTTTAATAGACCTTTAATAGACCGTTAATAGACCTTTAATGGACCTTTAATAGACCGTTAATAGACCTTTAATGGACCTTTAATAGACCTTTAATAGACCTTTAATGGACCTTTAATGGACCTTTAATGGACCTTTAATGGACCTTTAATGGATCTATAATGGACCTATAATGGACCTTTAATAGACCTTTAATAGACCTTTAATGGACCTTTAATAGACCTTTAATAGACCTTTAATAGACCTTTAATAGACCTTTAATAGACCTTTAATAGACCTTTAATAGACCTTTAATAGACGTTTAATAGACCTTTAATGGACCTTTAATGGACCTTTAATGGACCTTTAATAGACCTTTAATAGACCTTTAATAGACCTTTAATGGACCTTTAAGGGACCTTTAATGGACCTTTAATAGACCTTTAATAGACCTTTAATAGACCTTTAATGGACCTTTAATAGACCTTTAATAGACCTTAAATAGACCTTTAATGGACCTTTAATGGACCTTTAATAGACCTTTAATAGACCTTTAATAGACCTTTAATGGACCTTTAATAGACCTTTAATAGACCGTTAATAGACCTTTAATGGACCTTTAATAGACCGTTAATAGACCTTTAATGGACCTTTAATGGACCTTTAATGGACCTTTAATGGACCTTTAATGGATCTATAATGGACCTATAATGGACCTTTAATGGATCTTTAATGGACCTTTAATTGACCTTTAATAGACCGTTAATAGACCTTTAATGGACCTTTAATAGACCGTTAATAGACCTTTAATGGACCTTTAATGGACCTTTAATAGACCTTTAATAGACCTTTAATAGACCTTTAATGGACCTTTAATAGACCTTTAATAGACCGTTAATAGACCTTTAATGGACCTTTAATAGACCGTTAATAGACCTTTAATGGACCTTTAATGGACCTTTAATAGACCTTTAATAGACCTTTAATAGTCCTTTAATAGACCTTTAATAGACCTTTAATAGACCTTTAATAGTCCTTTAATAGACCTTTAATAGACCTTTAATAGACCTTTAATAGACCTTTAATGGATCTATAATGGACCTATAATGGACCTTTAATGGACCTATAATGGACCTTTAATAGACCTATAATGGACCTTTAATAGACCTTTAATGGACCTTTAATAGACCTATAATGGACCTTTAATAGACCTTTAATAGACGTTTAATAGACCTTTAATAGACCTTTAATGGACCTTTAATAGACCTTTAATAGACCTTTAATAGACGTTTAATAGACCTTTAATGGACCTTTAATGGACCTTTAATAGACCTTTAATAGACCTTTAATAGACGTTTAATAGACCTTTAATGGACCTTTAATGGACCTTTAATGGACCTTTAATAGACCTTTAATAGACCTTTAATAGACCTTTAATGGACCTTTAATGGACCTTTAATGGACCTTTAATAGACCTTTAATAGACCTTTAATAGACCTTTAATGGACCTTTAATAGACCTTTAATAGACCTTTAATAGACCTTTAATGGACCTTTAATGGACCTTTAATAGACCTTTAATAGACCTTTAATAGACCTTTAATAGACCTTTAATGGACCTTTAATAGACCTTTAATAGACCGTTAATAGACCTTTAATGGACCTTTAATAGACCGTTAATAGACCTTTAATGGACCTTTAATAGACCTTTAATAGACCTTTAATGGACCTTTAATGGACCTTTAATGGACCTTTAATAGACGTTTAATAGACCTTTAATGGACCTTTAATAGACCTTTAATAGACCTTTAATAGACCTTTAATGGACCTTTAATAGACCTTTAATAGACCGTTAATAGACCTTTAATGGACCTTTAATAGACCTTTAATAGACCTTTAATAGACGTTTAATAGACCTTTAATAGACCTTTAATAGACCTTTAATAGACCTTTAATAGACGTTTAATAGACCTTTAATGGACCTTTAATGGACCTTTAATAGACGTTTAATAGACCTTTAATGGACCTTTAATAGACCTTTAATAGACCTTTAATAGACGTTTAATAGACCTTTAATAGACCTTTAATAGACCTTTAATAGACCTTTAATAGACGTTTAATAGACCTTTAATGGACCTTTAATGGACCTTTAATGGACCTTTAATAGACGTTTAATAGACCTTTAATAGACGTTTAATAGACCTTTAATGGACCTTTAATGGACCTTTAATGGACCTTTAATAGACGTTTAATAGACCTTTAATGGACCTTTAATAGACCTTTAATAGACCTTTAATAGACGTTTAATAGACCTTTAATAGACCTTTAATAGACCTTTAATAGACGTTTAATAGACCTTTAATGGACCTTTAATGGACCTTTAATGGACCTTTAATAGACCTTTAATAGACCTTTAATGGACCTTTAAGGGACCTTTAATGGACCTTTAATAGACCTTTAATAGACCTTTAATAGACGTTTAATAGACCTTTAATGGACCTTTAATGGACCTTTAATGGACCTTTAATAGACGTTTAATAGACCTTTAATGGACCTTTAATAGACCTTTAATAGACCTTTAATAGACGTTTAATAGACCTTTAATAGACCTTTAATAGACCTTTAATAGACCTTTAATAGACGTTTAATAGACCTTTAATGGACCTTTAATGGACCTTTAATGGACCTTTAATAGACCTTTAATAGACCTTTAATGGACCTTTAAGGGACCTTTAATGGACCTTTAATAGACCTTTAATAGACCTTTAATAGACCTTTAATGGACCTTTAATAGACCTTTAATAGACCTTTAATAGACCTTTAATGGACCTTTAATGGACCTTTAATAGACCTTTAATAGACCTTTAATAGACCTTTAATGGACCTTTAATAGACCTTTAATAGACCGTTAATAGACCTTTAATGGACCTTTAATAGACCGTTAATAGACCTTTAATGGACCTTTAATGGACCTTTAATGGACCTTTAATGGACCTTTAATGGATCTATAATGGACCTATAATGGACCTTTAATGGATCTTTAATGGACCTTTAATTGACCTTTAATAGACCGTTAATAGACCTTTAATGGACCTTTAATAGACCGTTAATAGACCTTTAATGGACCTTTAATGGACCTTTAATAGACCTTTAATAGACCTTTAATAGACCTTTAATGGACCTTTAATAGACCTTTAATAGACCGTTAATAGACCTTTAATGGACCTTTAAGGGACCTTTAATGGACCTTTAATAGACCTTTAATAGACCTTTAATAGACCTTTAATGGACCTTTAATAGACCTTTAATAGACCTTTAATAGACCTTTAATGGACCTTTAATGGACCTTTAATAGACCTTTAATAGACCTTTAATAGACCTTTAATGGACCTTTAATAGACCTTTAATAGACCGTTAATAGACCTTTAATGGACCTTTAATAGACCGTTAATAGACCTTTAATGGACCTTTAATGGACCTTTAATGGACCTTTAATGGACCTTTAATGGATCTATAATGGACCTATAATGGACCTTTAATAGATCTTTAATGGACCTTTAATTGACCTTTAATAGACCGTTAATAGACCTTTAATGGACCTTTAATAGACCGTTAATAGACCTTTAATGGACCTTTAATGGACCTTTAATAGACCTTTAATAGACCTTTAATAGACCTTTAATGGACCTTTAATAGACCTTTAATAGACCGTTAATAGACCTTTAATGGACCTTTAATAGACCGTTAATAGACCTTTAATGGACCTTTAATGGACCTTTAATAGACCTTTAATAGACCTTTAATAGACCTTTAATAGTCCTTTAATAGACCTTTAATAGACCTTTAATAGACCTTTAATAGTCCTTTAATAGACCTTTAATAGACCTTTAATAGACCTTTAATAGACCTTTAATGGATCTATAATGGACCTATAATGGACCTTTAATAGACCTATAATGGACCTTTAATAGACCTATAATGGACCTTTAATAGACCTTTAATGGACCTTTAATAGACCTATAATGGACCTTTAATAGACCTTTAATAGACGTTTAATAGACCTTTAATAGACCTTTAATGGACCTTTAATGGACCTTTAATAGACCTTTAATAGACCTTTAATAGACGTTTAATAGACCTTTAATGGACCTTTAATGGACCTTTAATAGACCTTTAATAGACCTTTAATAGACGTTTAATAGACCTTTAATGGACCTTTAATGGACCTTTAATGGACCTTTAATAGACCTTTAATAGACCTTTAATAGACCTTTAATGGACCTTTAATGGACCTTTAATGGACCTTTAATAGACCTTTAATAGACCTTTAATAGACCTTTAATGGACCTTTAATAGACCTTTAATAGACCTTTAATGGACCTTTAATGGACCTTTAATAGACCTTTAATAGACCTTTAATAGACCTTTAATAGACCTTTAATGGACCTTTAATAGACCTTTAATAGACCGTTAATAGACCTTTAATGGACCTTTAATAGACCGTTAATAGACCTTTAATGGACCTTTAATAGACCTTTAATAGACCTTTAATGGACCTTCAATGGACCTTTAATGGACCTTTAATGGACCTTTAATGGATCTATAATGGACCTATAATGGACCTTTAATAGACCTTTAATAGACCTTTAATGGACCTTTAATAGACCTTTAATAGACCTTTAATAGACCTTTAATAGACCTTTAATAGACCTTTAATAGACCTTTAATAGACGTTTAATAGACCTTTAATGGACCTTTAATGGACCTTTAATGGACCTTTAATAGACCTTTAATAGACCTTTAATAGACCTTTAATGGACCTTTAAGGGACCTTTAATGGACCTTTAATAGACCTTTAATAGACCTTTAATAGACCTTTAATGGACCTTTAATAGACCTTTAATAGACCTTTAATAGACCTTTAATGGACCTTTAATAGACCGTTAATAGACCTTTAATGGACCTTTAATGGACCTTTAATAGACCTTTAATAGACCTTTAATAGTCCTTTAATAGACCTTTAATAGACCTTTAATAGACCTTTAATAGTCCTTTAATAGACCTTTAATAGACCTTTAATAGACCTTTAATAGACCTTTAATGGATCTATAATGGACCTATAATGGACCTTTAAAGGACCTATAATGGACCTTTAATAGACCTATAATGGACCTTTAATAGACCTTTAATGGACCTTTAATAGACCTATAATGGACCTTTAATAGACCTTTAATAGACGTTTAATAGACCTTTTATAGACCTTTAATGGACCTTTAATAGACCTTTAATAGACCTTTAATAGACGTTTAATAGACCTTTAATGGACCTTTAATGGACCTTTAATAGACCTTTAATAGACCTTTAATAGACGTTTAATAGACCTTTAATGGACCTTTAATGGACCTTTAATGGACCTTTAATAGACCTTTAATAGACCTTTAATGGACCTTTAATGGACCTTTAATGGACCTTTAATAGACCTTTAATAGACCTTTAATGGACCTTTAATAGACCTTTAATAGACCTTTAATAGACCTTTAATGGACCTTTAATGGACCTTTAATAGACCTTTAATAGACCTTTAATAGACCTTTAATAGACCTTTAATGGACCTTTAATAGACCTTTAATAGACCGTTAATAGACCTTTAATGGACCTTTAATAGACCGTTAATAGACCTTTAATGGACCTTTAATAGACCTTTAATAGACCTTTAATGGACCTTTAATGGACCTTTAATGGACCTTTAATGGACCTTTAATGGATCTATAATGGACCTATAATGGACCTTTAATAGACCTTTAATAGACCTTTAATGGACCTTTAATAGACCTTTAATAGACCTTTAATAGACCTTTAATAGACCTTTAATAGACCTTTAATAGACCTTTAATAGACCTTTAATGGACCTTTAATGGACCTTTAATGGATCTATAATGGACCTATAATGGACCTTTAATAGACCTTTAATAGACCTTTAATAGACCTTTAATAGACCTTTAATGGATCTATAATGGACCTATAATGGACCTTTAATGGACCTTTAATAGACCTTTAATAGACCTTTAATAGACCTTTAATAGACGTTTAATAGACCTTTAATAGACCTTTAATGGACCTTTAATGGACCTTTAATGGACCTTTAATGGACCTTTAATGGATCTATAATGGACCTATAATGGACCTTTAATAGACGTTTAATAGACCTTTAATGGACCTTTAATGGACCTTTAATGGACCTTTAATAGACGTTTAATAGACCTTTAATGGACCTTTAATGGACCTTTAATGGACCTTTAATAGACGTTTAATAGACCTTTAATAGACGTTTAATAGACCTTTAATGGACCTTTAATGGACCTTTAATGGACCTTTAATAGACGTTTAATAGACCTTTAATGGACCTTTAATAGACCTTTAATAGACCTTTAATAGACGTTTAATAGACCTTTAATAGACCTTTAATAGACCTTTAATAGACGTTTAATAGACCTTTAATGGACCTTTAATGGACCTTTAATGGACCTTTAATAGACCTTTAATAGACCTTTAATGGACCTTTAAGGGACCTTTAATGGACCTTTAATAGACCTTTAATAGACCTTTAATAGACGTTTAATAGACCTTTAATGGACCTTTAATGGACCTTTAATGGACCTTTAATAGACGTTTAATAGACCTTTAATGGACCTTTAATAGACCTTTAATAGACCTTTAATAGACGTTTAATAGACCTTTAATAGACCTTTAATAGACCTTTAATAGACCTTTAATAGACGTTTAATAGACCTTTAATGGACCTTTAATGGACCTTTAATGGACCTTTAATAGACCTTTAATAGACCTTTAATGGACCTTTAAGGGACCTTTAATGGACCTTTAATAGACCTTTAATAGACCTTTAATAGACCTTTAATGGACCTTTAATAGACCTTTAATAGACCTTTAATAGACCTTTAATGGACCTTTAATGGACCTTTAATAGACCTTTAATAGACCTTTAATAGACCTTTAATGGACCTTTAATAGACCTTTAATAGACCGTTAATAGACCTTTAATGGACCTTTAATAGACCGTTAATAGACCTTTAATGGACCTTTAATGGACCTTTAATGGACCTTTAATGGACCTTTAATGGATCTATAATGGACCTATAATGGACCTTTAATGGATCTTTAATGGACCTTTAATTGACCTTTAATAGACCGTTAATAGACCTTTAATGGACCTTTAATAGACCGTTAATAGACCTTTAATGGACCTTTAATGGACCTTTAATAGACCTTTAATAGACCTTTAATAGACCTTTAATGGACCTTTAATAGACCTTTAATAGACCGTTAATAGACCTTTAATGGACCTTTAAGGGACCTTTAATGGACCTTTAATAGACCTTTAATAGACCTTTAATAGACCTTTAATGGACCTTTAATAGACCTTTAATAGACCTTTAATAGACCTTTAATGGACCTTTAATGGACCTTTAATAGACCTTTAATAGACCTTTAATAGACCTTTAATGGACCTTTAATAGACCTTTAATAGACCGTTAATAGACCTTTAATGGACCTTTAATAGACCGTTAATAGACCTTTAATGGACCTTTAATGGACCTTTAATGGACCTTTAATGGACCTTTAATGGATCTATAATGGACCTATAATGGACCTTTAATAGATCTTTAATGGACCTTTAATTGACCTTTAATAGACCGTTAATAGACCTTTAATGGACCTTTAATAGACCGTTAATAGACCTTTAATGGACCTTTAATGGACCTTTAATAGACCTTTAATAGACCTTTAATAGACCTTTAATGGACCTTTAATAGACCTTTAATAGACCGTTAATAGACCTTTAATGGACCTTTAATAGACCGTTAATAGACCTTTAATGGACCTTTAATGGACCTTTAATAGACCTTTAATAGACCTTTAATAGACCTTTAATAGTCCTTTAATAGACCTTTAATAGACCTTTAATAGACCTTTAATAGTCCTTTAATAGACCTTTAATAGACCTTTAATAGACCTTTAATAGACCTTTAATGGATCTATAATGGACCTATAATGGACCTTTAATAGACCTATAATGGACCTTTAATAGACCTATAATGGACCTTTAATAGACCTTTAATGGACCTTTAATAGACCTATAATGGACCTTTAATAGACCTTTAATAGACGTTTAATAGACCTTTAATAGACCTTTAATGGACCTTTAATGGACCTTTAATAGACCTTTAATAGACCTTTAATAGACGTTTAATAGACCTTTAATGGACCTTTAATGGACCTTTAATAGACCTTTAATAGACCTTTAATAGACGTTTAATAGACCTTTAATGGACCTTTAATGGACCTTTAATGGACCTTTAATAGACCTTTAATAGACCTTTAATAGACCTTTAATGGACCTTTAATGGACCTTTAATGGACCTTTAATAGACCTTTAATAGACCTTTAATAGACCTTTAATGGACCTTTAATAGACCTTTAATAGACCTTTAATGGACCTTTAATGGACCTTTAATAGACCTTTAATAGACCTTTAATAGACCTTTAATAGACCTTTAATGGACCTTTAATAGACCTTTAATAGACCGTTAATAGACCTTTAATGGACCTTTAATAGACCGTTAATAGACCTTTAATGGACCTTTAATAGACCTTTAATAGACCTTTAATGGACCTTCAATGGACCTTTAATGGACCTTTAATGGACCTTTAATGGATCTATAATGGACCTATAATGGACCTTTAATAGACCTTTAATAGACCTTTAATGGACCTTTAATAGACCTTTAATAGACCTTTAATAGACCTTTAATAGACCTTTAATAGACCTTTAATAGACCTTTAATAGACGTTTAATAGACCTTTAATGGACCTTTAATGGACCTTTAATGGACCTTTAATAGACCTTTAATAGACCTTTAATAGACCTTTAATGGACCTTTAAGGGACCTTTAATGGACCTTTAATAGACCTTTAATAGACCTTTAATAGACCTTTAATGGACCTTTAATAGACCTTTAATAGACCTTTAATAGACCTTTAATGGACCTTTAATAGACCGTTAATAGACCTTTAATGGACCTTTAATGGACCTTTAATAGACCTTTAATAGACCTTTAATAGTCCTTTAATAGACCTTTAATAGACCTTTAATAGACCTTTAATAGTCCTTTAATAGACCTTTAATAGACCTTTAATAGACCTTTAATAGACCTTTAATGGATCTATAATGGACCTATAATGGACCTTTAAAGGACCTATAATGGACCTTTAATAGACCTATAATGGACCTTTAATAGACCTTTAATGGACCTTTAATAGACCTATAATGGACCTTTAATAGACCTTTAATAGACGTTTAATAGACCTTTTATAGACCTTTAATGGACCTTTAATAGACCTTTAATAGACCTTTAATAGACGTTTAATAGACCTTTAATGGACCTTTAATGGACCTTTAATAGACCTTTAATAGACCTTTAATAGACGTTTAATAGACCTTTAATGGACCTTTAATGGACCTTTAATGGACCTTTAATAGACCTTTAATAGACCTTTAATGGACCTTTAATGGACCTTTAATGGACCTTTAATAGACCTTTAATAGACCTTTAATGGACCTTTAATAGACCTTTAATAGACCTTTAATAGACCTTTAATGGACCTTTAATGGACCTTTAATAGACCTTTAATAGACCTTTAATAGACCTTTAATAGACCTTTAATGGACCTTTAATAGACCTTTAATAGACCGTTAATAGACCTTTAATGGACCTTTAATAGACCGTTAATAGACCTTTAATGGACCTTTAATAGACCTTTAATAGACCTTTAATGGACCTTTAATGGACCTTTAATGGACCTTTAATGGACCTTTAATGGATCTATAATGGACCTATAATGGACCTTTAATAGACCTTTAATAGACCTTTAATGGACCTTTAATAGACCTTTAATAGACCTTTAATAGACCTTTAATAGACCTTTAATAGACCTTTAATAGACCTTTAATAGACCTTTAATGGACCTTTAATGGACCTTTAATGGATCTATAATGGACCTATAATGGACCTTTAATAGACCTTTAATAGACCTTTAATAGACCTTTAATAGACCTTTAATGGATCTATAATGGACCTATAATGGACCTTTAATGGACCTTTAATAGACCTTTAATAGACCTTTAATAGACCTTTAATAGACGTTTAATAGACCTTTAATAGACCTTTAATGGACCTTTAATGGACCTTTAATGGACCTTTAATGGACCTTTAATGGATCTATAATGGACCTATAATGGACCTTTAATAGACCTTTAATAGACCTTTAATGGACCTTTAATAGACCTTTAATAGACCTTTAATAGACCTTTAATAGACCTTTAATGGACCTTTAATGGACCTTTAATAGACCTTTAATAGACCTTTAATGGACCTTTAATGGACCTTTAATGCACCTTTAATAGACCTTTAATAGACCTTTAATAGACCTTTAATGGACCTTTAATGGACCTTTAATAGACCTTTAATAGACCTTTAATGGACCTTTAATGGACCTTTAATAGACCTTTAATAGACCTTTAATAGACCTTTAATAGACCTTTAATGGACCTTTAATAGACCTTTAATAGACCTTTAATGGACCTTTAATAGACCTTTAATAGACCTTTAATGGACCTTTAATGGACCTTTAATGGACCTTTAATGGACCTTTAATGGATCTATAATGGACCTATAATGGACCTTTAATAGACCTTTAATAGACCTTTAATGGACCTTTAATAGACCTTTAATAGACCTTTAATAGAGCTTTAATAGACCTTTAATGGACCTTTAATGGACCTTTAATAGACCTTTAATAGACCTTTAATAGACCTTTAATAGACCTTTAATGGACCTTTAATAGACCTTTAATAGACCTTTAATAGACCTTTAATGGACCTTTAATAGACCTTTAATAGACCGTTAATATACCTTTAATGGACCTTTAATAGACCTTTAATAGACCTTTAATGGACCTTTAATAGACCTTTAATAGACCGTTAATAGACCTTTAATGGACCTTTAATAGACCGTTAATAGACATTTAATAGACCTTTAATAGACCTTTAATGGACCTTTAATGGACCTTTAATAGACCTTTAATAGACCTTTAATAGACCTTTAATAGACCTTTAATGGACCTTTAATAGACCTTTAATAGACCTTTAATATACCTTTAATGGACCTTTAATGGACTTTTAATAGACCGTTAATATACCTTTTATGGACCTTTAATAGACCTTTAATAGACCTTTAATGGACCTTTAATAGACCTTTAATAGACCGTTAATAGACCTTTAATGGACCTTTAATAGACCGTTAATAGACCTTTAATGGACCTTTAATAGACCTTTAATAGACCTTTAATGGACCTTTAATAGACCTTTAATAGACGTTTAATAGACCTTTAATAGACCTTTAATAGACCTTTAATAGACCTTTAATGGATCTATAATGGACCTATAATGGACCTTTAATAGACCTATAATGGACCTTTAATAGACCTTTAATAGACCTTTAATAGACCTTTAATAGACCTTTAATAGACCTTTAATGGACCTTTAATAGACCTTTAATAGACCTTTAATAGACCTTTAATAGACCTTTAATAGACCTTTAATAGACCTTTAATGGATCTATAATGGACCTATAATGAACCTTTAATAGACCTATAATGGACCTTTAATAGACCTATAATGGACCTTTAATAGACCTTTAATAGACCTTTAATGGACCTTTAATAGACCTTTAATAGACCTTTAATAGACCTTTAATGGACCTTTAATAGACCTTTAATAGACCTTTAATAGACCTTTAATGGACCTTTAATAGACCTTTAATAGACCTTTAATAGAGCTTTAATAGACCTTTAATGGACCTTTAATGGACCTTTAATAGACCTTTAATAGACCTTTAATAGACCTTTAATAGACCTTTAATGGACCTTTAATAGACCTTTAATAGACCTTTAATAGACCTTTAATGGACCTTTAATAGACCTTTAATAGACCGTTAATATACCTTTAATGGACCTTTAATAGACCTTTAATAGACCTTTAATGGACCTTTAATAGACCTTTAATAGACCGTTAATAGACCTTTAATGGACCTTTAATAGACCGTTAATAGACATTTAATAGACCTTTAATAGACCTTTAATGGACCTTTAATGGACCTTTAATAGACCTTTAATAGACCTTTAATAGACCTTTAATAGACCTTTAATGGACCTTTAATAGACCTTTAATAGACCTTTAATAGACCTTTAATGGACCTTTAATGGACTTTTAATAGACCGTTAATATACCTTTAATGGACCTTTAATAGACCTTTAATAGACCTTTAATGGACCTTTAATAGACCTTTAATAGACCGTTAATAGACCTTTAATGGACCTTTAATAGACCGTTAATAGACCTTTAATGGACCTTTAATAGACCTTTAATAGACCTTTAATGGACCTTTAATAGACCTTTAATAGACGTTTAATAGACCTTTAATAGACCTTTAATAGACCTTTAATAGACCTTTAATGGATCTATAATGGACCTATAATGGACCTTTAATAGACCTATAATGGACCTTTAATAGACCTTTAATAGACCTTTAATAGACCTTTAATAGACCTTTAATAGACCTTTAATGGACCTTTAATAGACCTTTAATAGACCTTTAATAGACCTTTAATAGACCTTTAATAGACCTTTAATAGACCTTTAATGGATCTATAATGGACCTATAATGAACCTTTAATAGACCTATAATGGACCTTTAATAGACCTATAATGGACCTTTAATAGACCTTTAATAGACCTTTAATAGACCTTTAATAGACCTTTAATAGACCTTTAATGGACCTTTAATAGACCTTTAATAGACCTTTAATAGACCTTTAATAGACCTTTAATAGACCTTTAATAGACCTTTAATGGATCTATAATGGACCTATAATGAACCTTTAATAGACCTATAATGGACCTTTAATAGACCTATAATGGACCTATAATGGACCTTTAATAGACCTATAATGGACCTTTAATAGACCTATAATGGACCTATAATGGACCTTTAATAGACCTATAATGGACCCCAAGAAGAATGACTTAAGTAAAGACTAACGAGGATCAAATGAATAAACACGTCTTGAACGTCTTAAAATCCTGTGAGTGAAAGAAAACACGGAGCATGTGTTTGATGAGGTCACAACATTCTGACATGTCCAAAGGTCAAAGGTCAAAGGAAACCTGAGCCTGTTCCTGATGGTGAAAACTGTCACACGCTGGTTCAGACGGATGGAACGGCCGATCGTAAACTCCACGAAAAGGCTAAACTGCTCCTCCTGATTTTTACTTCAAACTAAAGAACTAGTTCCTCTGACACAGCGATCCAAAAGTGTTCCACCTCCAGTTCATTTCTCACGACTTTCAGAGGCCAGAGCCAATCACGCTAACAACAGCTAGCATGCTAACAGTGCACTTCCTGGTTCTCGGAGGGTGCCACGTTTGCAGACAGCACGGCAGGCGTTTTGAGCTGCACTGGGGCCGAGATAAATTCAGGCTCCCACCCACCCCTTAGCCCCGCCCACACCGCTGTACTTGGTGTGATTCCTAAAAGGTCAAAAACGTGTCCGCTGCCGGCTCGTGTAGCGTGGTTTTTAGGGCCAGTTTTGCGTTTAGATTTGCAACAGTCTCACAACGCACGAGAAACTGGGATGTAAAGACTATGGAGAGACATGAGGCATTCACACGCTGCGGAGAGATTCACATGGAGCAGAGAGATTCACGCATGTGGGGAGATTCTGAACAGTAAATAAAAGTGTTGTTACACAGTGAGGGATCATCCGGGGCCTTTCCAGCCGCTCACACAGGATTTAGCGGTGATATGACGTAGCTGGCCCTCGCCCTGGCGTGTAAGCCGCACAGACTTGTGTCCGTCAGCAGATTCCTCCATGAGCTCATGGCGGTTGAACTCAGACCGCTCCAGGTTTAGCTCCGTCTGCCACAGAAACACTTGAGTTTCATTCGAATAAATCAGTTTGAAAAGTATCTCTCCCTCAAACATGAGTTATTTACAGTCTGGAAGAAAGAGAAGAACGCTGCTGTCACTGGGCCGAGCTAACGCGGCTAACGCGGCTAACGCTATATTTACACCTCAGTTTCCAGGTCTGAAATGTGGATTTGTGTTTTGTTTTGCAGCCGATGAACAAGGCTGATTATGTCATTCCAGTGGAAATCGAAGGAACAATTCACCAGGTAAAAACTCTAAAGAAGTCTAAACTCGGAACTAAACTAGGACTAAACCAGGACTAAACCAGGACTAAACCAGGACTAAACCAGGTCTAAACCAGGTCTAAACCAGGACTAAACCAGGTCTAAACCAGGTCTAAACCAGGACTAAACCAGGACTAAACCAGGTCTAAACCAGGTCTAAACCAGGACTAAACCAGGACTAAACCAGGTCTAAACCAGGACTAAACCAGGTCTAAACCAGGACTAAACCAGGACTAAACCAGGACTAAACCAGGTCTAAACCAGGACTAAACCAGGACTAAACCAGGTCCAAACCAGGACTAAACCAGGACTAAACCAGGTCTAAACCAGGACTAAACCAGGACTAAACCAGGTCTAAACCAGGACTAAACCAGGTCCAAACCAGGTCTAAACCAGGACTAAACCAGGTCTAAACCAGGACTAAACCAGGACTAACCCAGGACTAAACCAGGACTAAACCAGGACTAAACCAGGACTAACCCAGGACTAAACCAGGACTAAACCAGGACTAAACCAGGACTAAACCAGGAATAAACCAGGACTAAACCAGGTCTAAACCAGGACTAAACCAGGTCCAAACCAGGTCTAAACCAGGACTAAACCAGGACTAAACCAGGACTAAACCAGGACTAAACCAGGACTACCTTGAATGTTGGCAGATGTAGGTGGTGATGGCTCATGGACATACATACATACATTAGTCGTGCTTCTGAAGAATACAGACGCTCGCTCCAGCCTGTTTTTAATCAGGTTCTGTCTCTAAAAAATGTTGGTTAAACCAGGATTTTAAGAGCATTTTTACAGTTTTAACAATATATCTGTTATATCTGAAAAACAGACTCGCTGTCGGAAATAAGACATTCTTGAGTTATAAACAGAGATATTTGCTTTAGAACCTGAAAAAGGACTCGAGACCCCAGTGTCATCCAGGGCTGAGAAGTCCACATTCTTTACAAGAAAAACTGCTACTTTCAATCTAAACCAGATTTCAATCTAAACCAGAGTGACTGTGTCGTTCCCAAAACTGTCCAAGGACCAGAAAGACCAGGATGTGTCTGGAACAAACTCTAAACGATACAAAGTGTAAGTAAGTAAATTTTATTTCTATAGCACCTTTCACAGACAGAGGTCACAAAGTGCTTCACAAAACACAGAATAAAACAATAAAAACACAAAAAACTTACAGTGAACAATACATATACAACAATATACAGTCAAATCAGTCCGTAAAACAAGTGCATTTAAAAGGCTTGACTAAATAAAAAGGTTTTAAGCTGACCCTTAAAAGCAGTAACTGAGTCCAGTGACCGTAGGGAGAACGGAAGATCGTTCCAGAGTCTGGGGGCAACAGCCTTGAGAACGTAAAGTCACCTAAAATACAGCTTAAAAACTGATTTTCACCACGTTCAGAGACTGAAGTAAAGGACAAACACATGAGGCAGAGAGAGAATCTGTGTCAAACATCAAGGTGATTGACAGGTCCTGATGGAGGCGCTGCCATACGTCATGTGACACACGTCATGTGACACACGTCATGTGACACACGTGAAGATCAACACACGTCTTACATCATGTTTGGGTAAAACATGAACGAGTTAAACAACTTTGTCCCAGAAACAAAGAGAAAGTGTCAGCGTCACCGCCAGAGTCTCTAAAACCTACAAACCTTTAACATGGAGCGGCCTCCTGCTGGTGCCAGAGTCAGGACTAAACATGGAGCGGCCTCCTGCTGGTGCCAGAGTCAGGACTAAACATGGAGCGGCCTCCTGCTGGTGCCAGAGTCAGGACTAAACATGGACCGGCCTCCTGCTGGTGCCAGAGTCAGGACTAAACATGGACCGGCCTCCTGCTGGTGCCAGAGTCAGGACTAAACATGGAGCGGCCTCCTGCTGGTGCCAGAGTCAGGACTAAACATGGAGCGGCCTCCTGCTGGTGCCAGAGTCAGGACTAAACATGGAGCGGCCTCCTGCTGGTGCCAGAGTCAGGACTAAACATGGAGCGGCCTCCTGCTGGTGCCAGAGTCAGGACTAAACATGGACCGGCCTCCTGCTGGTGCCAGAGTCAGGACTAAACATGGACCGGCCTCCTGCTGGTGCCAGAGTCAGGACTAAACATGGAGCGGCCTCCTGCTGGTGCCAGAGTCAGGACTAAACATGGAGCGGCCTCCTGCTGGTGCCAGAGTCAGGACTAAACATGGACCGGCCTCCTGCTGGTGCCAGAGTCAGGACTAAACATGGACCGGCCTCCTGCTGGTGCCAGAGTCAGGACTGAACATGGACCGGCCTCCTGCTGGTGTCCAGAGTCAGAACTAAACATGGACCGGCCTCCTGCTGGTGCCAGAGTCAGGACTAAACATGGACCGGCCTCCTGCTGGTGCCAGAGTCAGGACTAAACATGGACCGGCCTCCTGCTGGTGCCAGAGTCAGGACTAAACATGGACCGGCCTCCTGCTGGTGCCAGAGTCAGGACTAAACATGGACCGGCCTCCTGCTGGTGCCAGAGTCAGGACTAAACATGGACCGGCCTCCTGCTGGTGCCAGAGTCAGGACTAAACATGGACCGGCCTCCTGCTGGTGCCAGAGTCAGGACTAAACATGGACCGGCCTCCTGCTGGTGCCAGAGTCAGGACTAAACATGGACCGGCCTCCTGCTGGTGCCAGAGTCAGGACTAAACATGGAGCGGCCTCCTGCTGGTGCCAGAGTCAGGACTAAACATGGACCGGCCTCCTGCTGGTGCCAGAGTCAGGACTAAACGGTCACTTAACGTCTGTGTTGACCCTTCAGGTTTACGTCCTGAAGAGGCCTCACGTGGACCAGTTCCTTCAGAGGATGGGAGAGCTGTTCGAGTGTGTGCTCTTCACCGCCAGTTTATCTAAGGTACTCTTCATCTATGTCTATCTCCTCCTCTCACGCTGCTCTGTGCTCCTCCTCTCACCCTGTTCCTCCTCTCACCCTGTTCCTCCTCTCACCCTGCTCCTCCTCTCACCCTGCTCTTCCTCTCACGCTGCTCTTCCTCTCACCCTGTTCCTCCTCTCACCCTGTTCCTCCTCTCACCCTGTTCCTCCTCTCACCCTGCTCCTCCTCTCACCCTGCTCTTCCTCTCACGCTGCTCCTCCTCTCACCCTGCTCCTCCTCTCACCCTGCTCTTCCTCTCACCCTGCTCCTCCTCTCACCCTGCTCCTCCTCTCACCCTGCTCTTCCTCTCACGCTGCTCCTCCTCTCACCCTGCTCCTCCTCTCACCCTGCTCCTCCTCTCACCCTGCTCTTCCTCTCACGCTGCTCTTCCTCTCACGCTGCTCCTCCTCTCACCCTGTTCCTCCTCTCACGCTGCTCCTCCTCTCACCCTGCTCTTCCTCTCACGCTGCTCCTCCTCTCACCCTGCTCCTCCTCTCACCCTGCTCCTCCTCTCACGCTGCTCCTCCTCTCACCCTGCTCCTCCTCTCACCCTGCTCCTCCTCTCACCCTGCTCCTCCTCTCACCCTGCTCCTCCTCTCACCCTGCTCCTCCTCTCACGCTGCTCCTCCTCTCACCCTGCTCCTCCTCTCACCCTGCTCCTCCTCTCACCCTGCTCCTCCTCTCACGCTGCTCCTCCTCTCACCCTGCTCCTCCTCTCACCCTGCTCCTCCTCTCACCCTGCTCCTCCTCTCACCCTGCTCCTCCTCTCACCCTGCTCCTCCTCCTCTCAGTACGCAGACCCAGTGTCAGACCTTCTAGACTCTTCCGGCGCCTTCAGGTGGAGGCTCTTCAGAGAAGCCTGCGTCTTCCACAGAGGAAACTACGTGAAGGACCTGAGCCGCCTGGGACGAGACCTGAGCCGGGTCATCATCATCGACAACTCGCCCTTCTCCTACGTCTTCCACCCGGACAACGCCGTGAGTCTTCCACCTGCAGGACAGGAGCAGAGGAGCTGACAGGAGCAGAGGAGCTGACAGGAGCAGAGCCAGAGGAGCCGTCAGGAGCAGAGGAGCTGACAGGAGCAGAGCCAGAGGAGCCGTCAGGAGCAGAGGAGCTGACAGGAACAGAGGAGCTGACAGGAGCTGACAGGAGCAGAGGAGCTGACAGGAACAGAGGAGCTGACAGGAGCTGACAGGAACAGAGCAGCTGACAGGAACAGAGGAGCTGACAGGAGCAGAGGAGCTGACAGGAGCAGAGGAGCTGACAGGAGCAGAGGAGCTGACAGGAGCTGACAGGAGCTGACAGGAGCAGAGGAGCTGACAGGAGCTGACAGGAGCTGACAGGAGCAGGCTCATGCACATGTCACTAAGTTCAAATGAACTCATGGAAATAAACCAACAACAAGTGAACCTGGAAAATAACAGATTAAAGAAAGAAATTATGAACTAAATCAAACAGCACAGGTTCGATCATCGACTAAAGAGGCAGATTCTATTTAGATTTTATTTATTCACTTGTTTTCATGAGGAAACTTCAGTCATTTACAAATACATCCCACATAGTTTTGCTCTGGTTTCCTCAGTCGTCGCCGATAAAATAAAACAAGGCAAGAACAAATGGCCAGTGAGGTCAGACCCCAAAGCTCACTTTAGGTTATTCTGGCGTAAAGAAGTAAAGCAACGCGACGAGAACAAGAGTGAGCTGAAGCTGCGTTTAGGCAAAGTTCAATGGACGGCCACCAGCGACGGCTAACGAAGGATTTAAGTTAGCGAAACTGACTCAGATATTTGAACAGATCCTTGGTTCTGATCACGACACAATGTGCCACAAACGCCTCACACGCTACAGCACAATTTAACACGTTTCCTCTCTGTTTCCTCTGTTTCCTCTCTGCTTCCTCTCTGTTTCCTCTCTGTTTCCTCTCTGTTTCTTCTCTGTTTCCTCTGTTTCCTCTCTGTTTCCTCTGTTTCCTCTCTGTTTCCTCTCTGTTTCCTCTCTGTTTCTTCTCTGTTTCCTCTGTTTCCTCTCTGTTTCCTCTGTTTCCTCTCTGTTTCCTCTCTGTTTCCTCTCTCTTTCCTCTCTGTTTCCTCTGTTTCCTCTCTGTTTCCTCTCTCTTTGCTCTCTGTTTCCTCTCTGTTTCCTCTCTTTCCTCTCCGTTTCCTCTGTTTCCTCTCTTTCCTCTCTGTTTCCTCTGTTTCCTCTCTGTTTCCTCTCTGTTTTCTTTCTGTTTCCTTTGTGTTTCCTCTCTGTTTGTTTCCTCTCTGTTTCCTCTCTGTTTCCTCTGTTTCCTCTCTGTTTCCTCTCTGTTTCCTGTTTCCTCTCTGTTTCCTCTGTTTTCTCTGTTTCCTCTCTGTTTCCTCTGTTTCCTCTCTGTTTCCTCTCTGTTTCCTTTGTGTCCTCTCTGTTTCCTCTCTGTTTCCTCTCTGTTTCCTCTGTTTCCTCTCTGTTTCCTCTCTGTTTCCTCTCTGTTTCCTCTGTTTCCTCTGTTTCCGCTCTGTTTCCTCTCTGTTTCCTTTCTGTTTCCTCTCTGTTTCCTCTCTGTTTCCTCTCTGTTTCCTCTGTTTCCTCTGTTTCCTCTCTGTTTCCTCTCTGTTTCCTCTCTGTTTCCTCTGTTTCCTCTCTGCTTCCTCTCTGTTTCCTCTCTGTTTCCTCTCTGTTTCTTCTCTGTTTCCTCTGTTTCCTCTCTGTTTCCTCTGTTTCCTCTCTGTTTCCTCTCTGTTTCCTCTCTGTTTCTTCTCTGTTTCCTCTGTTTCCTCTCTGTTTCCTCTGTTTCCTCTCTGTTTCCTCTCTGTTTCCTCTCTCTTTCCTCTCTGTTTCCTCTGTTTCCTCTCTGTTTCCTCTCTCTTTGCTCTCTGTTTCCTCTCTGTTTCCTCTCTTTCCTCTCCGTTTCCTCTGTTTCCTCTCTTTCCTCTCTGTTTCCTCTGTTTCCTCTCTGTTTCCTCTCTGTTTTCTTTCTGTTTCCTTTGTGTTTCCTCTCTGTTTGTTTCCTCTCTGTTTCCTCTCTGTTTCCTCTGTTTCCTCTCTGTTTCCTCTCTGTTTCCTGTTTCCTCTCTGTTTCCTCTGTTTTCTCTGTTTCCTCTCTGTTTCCTCTGTTTCCTCTCTGTTTCCTCTCTGTTTCCTTTGTGTCCTCTCTGTTTCCTCTCTGTTTCCTCTCTGTTTCCTCTGTTTCCTCTCTGTTTCCTCTCTGTTTCCTCTCTGTTTCCTCTGTTTCCTCTGTTTCCGCTCTGTTTCCTCTCTGTTTCCTTTCTGTTTCCTCTCTGTTTCCTCTCTGTTTCCTCTGTTTCCTCTGTTTCCTCTCTGTTTCCTCTCTGTTTCCTCTGTTTCCTCTCTGTTTCCTCTCTGTTTCCTCTCTGTTTCCTCTGTTTCCTCTCTGTTTCCTCTCTGCTTCCTCTCTGTATCCTTTGTGTCCTCTCTGTTTCCTCTCTGTTTCCTCTGTTTCCTCTCTGTTTCCTCTCTGTTTCCTCTCTGTTTCCTCTCTGTTTCCTCTGTTTCCTCTCTGTTTCCTCTCTGTTTCCTCTCTGTTTCCTCTGTTTCCTCTCTGTTTCCTCTCTGTTTCCTCTCTGTTTCCTCTCTGTTTCCTCTGTTTCCTCTCTGTTTCCTCTCTGTTTCCTCTCTGTTTCCTCTCTGTTTCCTCTCTGCTTCCTCTCTGTTTCCTTTGTGTCCTCTCTGTTTCCTCTCAGGTTCCTGTGGTCTCGTGGTTCGATGACGTCTCAGACACAGAACTTCTGGACTTGATCCCTTTTTTCGAGAGTCTGAGCCTGGAGCAGGAGGTGTACCCCGCCCTGAAGCAGCAGCCACGCCCACACAGCCCAGACCCCGCCCTGAAGCAGCAGCCACGCCCACACAGCCCACAGCACAGCCCACAGCTCTGCTAACAGCTCTGCTAACAGCTCTGCTAACAGCACCGCTAACAGCTAGCTTCACAGCTAACGTTAGTTCGTTGAACTAACTAACTAACTAACGGACTGTGACATCACACGTGACACTAATGTTCAACAAATGGAAAATAAAAAGTATTTGGACATAAATGTATTTAACGTCGTGGCTCAGCCGTTCATCAGGTTGTTCCACAAAGTCTCTTTACAAAAACACCCGCTAACACTAGAGCTAACGGCACAGCTAACACTAGAGCTAACACCACAGCTAACAACACAGCTAACACTAGAGCTAACGCCACAGCTTACAACACAGCTAACACTAGAGCTAACGCCAAAACTAACAACACAGCTAACACTAGAGCTAACACCACAGCTTGCAACACAGCTAACACTAGAGCTAACGCCACAGCTTACAACACAGCTAACACTAGAGCTAACGCCACAACTAACAGCACAGCTAACACTAGGGCTAACACCACAGCTAACACTAGAGTTAACGCCACAGCTTGCAACACAGCTAACACTAGA
Organism: Eucyclogobius newberryi; assembly: GCF_026437365.1. Taxonomy (NCBI): domain Eukaryota; kingdom Metazoa; phylum Chordata; class Actinopteri; order Gobiiformes; family Gobiidae; genus Eucyclogobius; species Eucyclogobius newberryi. Next base: position 35,810,603 of record NW_027315768.1, read on the forward strand.
GCTAACGCCACAGCTAACAACACAGCTAACACTATAGCTAACGCCACATCTAACAACACAGCTAAAACTAGAACTAACGCCACAGCTAACAACACAGCTAACACTAGAGCTAACGCCACAGCTAACAACACAGCTAACAACACAGCTAACACTAGATCTAACGCCACAGCTAACAACACAGCTAACACTAGAGCTAACGCCACAGCTAACACTATAGCTAACGCCACAGCTAACAACACAGCTAAAACTAGAACTAACGCCACAGCTAACAACACAGCTAACACTAGAGCTAACGCCACAGCTAACAACACAGCTAACACTAGATCTAACCACACAGCTAACACACAGTTAACAAACAGCTAACACACAGCTCAGGGGCCATGGGGCAGAGGAGCTGCTCCCAAAAATCGGACCACATTGCATAAACTGACAACTCATCTCACAGTAAGGGGCATCCTTAGCAGAGCTAAAGCTAAAGCTAAAGCTAACCCTTCTTTAAGTTCTAAAGTGCAGAATGAGATGTTTATCAATGTTATGAGTTTGAGTCGTGATAAAGTCTAAGTTTAAATGTCTTGAATTTGATGATTGTAATGAATATCATATTTGTTTAATATTGAGAATGTGAATGAAATATTTGAGTCGTTTTTAGCAGTTTAACAGTCTTTACACTTTACACTACTCACAGTAAATCTTATCATACTTAATACTTCCTATCATACTTAATACTTCTTATACTTAATATTTCTTATCATACTTAATACTTCACATTTGGCTCGTCACGTTAGACGTTTTATCTCGTTATATGTTTTTTATGTTGAATTTGTTGAATAATTTGAGTGAAGTTGAAGCCAAAGAAAAGCCCCATGTTTCCATGGAGACGCGAAGCTTTGCACAAAACTGTAGCAGAAGTCGAACTGTATTCAGGAAATACTTCACTTGTATTTATACTTTTGAATAAAGCTTGTGTATTTTTCATGTGCTTTACTGTTTGTACTTTTCATGCAAAATAAAGTTCTTCTCAAACAAATGTTCTTTTGTTCATTTCATTTTCACATTAAAGCTGCTTTTTATTAAATTATGGAGGTGTGTGGGGAGGGGCTGGAGGTGTGTGGGAGGGGCTGGAGGTGTGTGGGGAGGGGCTGGAGGTGTGTGGGAGGGGCTGGAGGTGTGTGGGAGGGGCTGGAGGTGTGTGGGGAGGGGCTGGAGGTGTGTGGGGGAGGTGTGTGGGGAGGGGCTGGAGGTGTGTGGGAGGGGCTGGAGGTGTGTGGGAGGGGCTGGAGGTGTGTGGGAGGGGCTGGAGGTGTGTGGGAGGGGCTGGAGGTGTGTGGGGAGGGGCTGG